>NW_006262201.1:28337038-28391128 GCF_000493195.1 Citrus x clementina | reverse complement strand
TTTTATTATAAATATATAGTTTCACTTACGAAACTATATGTTTATAATAAAATAGTAACGAGAGGTAATCTACATTTCAACAAAGATAAAACCACTAGTTTTTGCCAATGAGGATTCACATATAAAACATCAATAATTCCCAATATTACAATTGCATAGGATTTTGTAAAAGTGATATAAAAACTGTCCATATCAATTAAATTATCATCTTCTCCATTGCCAGTCGTAAAGCTTAGTAATGAATCAAACTCAACAGAGTAAAACGACAGCGTTTTGGGCACGTTGTTGCATTTAAAAGTCATGAGACAATCTCGTGTTATCACTTGTAATTCATAAGCCTCAAAACGACATTTGTTTGAAGTCGTTTTGGCCATCATTTAAGCAGTACGCGTGACGAACATGTGAGCAGTTCTTAACCAGGTTCGTTAAAGCCGTTATCCACGTGTCGTCAATCTGCTCAATCTGGGTTTGCTGGTTTGTTACTGATGCAGCTATAAAGCTGGCTAACTAAGCAGATTGGGGTCATCAATGGGAACAAAATAGAGAGAGATTGAAGAGGGAGAGAGGTTATAGCTTATTCTCTGAAATCTCTATTATTAGCTTTGTCAAAAGATTCTTCTTTGATCATCAATAAAATCTCACCAGAAAGCTTCTCTCGTGGTGTAGGTTGTGCCATCCTAGGTACAACTGAACCGTGTAAAATCTGTATTTTTTTTCTTTGCTATGTTTGTTTCAATTATAGGTTTATATTCATTAAACTTGTTTCTTGACTCTGATTAATTGTTCTTGCTAAAGAGTTGATTGTTTCAGGCCGGATTCAATCGCAAGTTGTGCAACTTGTGTTGATCTGTTCAAGATCCAGTGCAGTGTTTGATCTTTCTAATTTAATAAGAATGGTTGTGTGTGACTTTATAAAATTGGGCTGCCATTAGATTATGACTTTAAAAAAAAATTTGTAAGATAAAACATATTCTTGAAAATTTTGATAGAGGCGTGTTCGGGGATCGGATTTTGCTGATTGGACATCAGTCCATATTCGATCCACGATTTTGCGGATAATAAATTTTCAATCCAATCTAATCCATGGATTGATGAAATTCAATCCAAATCAAATTCATACGACTGCAAATCGAATGTGGATTTAACCCAATTCATATCTAATCCACCATTTTGTAGATTAAAATTTTTTAATTTTGTCCAATCCACGAACTATTTAAATAAAAAAAATTTGATATAAAAATAATTTTACTACTGATCAAATTCAAAATTAAATAAATTAATTGTTTAAATAAAGCTAGAATAATACATTGAAAGTTTCAAAATATAACATGCTGAAAAGAAAAATCTCATAAATTTGTTTATATGAATGAATGAAAATTAACTAAAATTATGAATTTAAATCTACACAAAATTTCAGATTTGAGAGCTTAGATGATCTGTTAAAATGTCTACCTCCAATTTATATTTAGTATTTTAACTTGAACAAAATAGATATAATTCAAATAAATAACAAATAAAAATATCTTATTTACCCTTACTTGCTATCCCATCAAATGTTATCAAGCTTCATTAAATATATTCTTCTCAACTCTCAAATAAAAATATATACTTGGCTGCTGTCGCAATTGCTCTCCAAGTTATGCCTGTGATTTTTCCTTTAACATCAATTCATCCAAGTTATCTGCATTATGAATCAGCAATTTTAATTTCTGATAATTTTGAAGCAAGTTATGTGTGTCATTATAATATGGATTCTAATTAATATTTGTATTTACGTCGAACTTGAGGAGAATACCTGCTGTAAGTTGAACAACTCTGTTTCTAAATTGCCTAAAAAGCACTACCACATATCATGGTTAGCAAAAATTTCTTTTATGAACTGAATGTGTGCTGTTGTTTATATATATACATACGAAAACAATTGCAGTTGTATCTTCTTCTAAAATCCCTCTTTAAAGTGCTTGATAAGGAAGTGACATTATGTGCCGCTCTCCTTACATGGCCACATTTTAAAGAAAATGCGGTGCCAGCAAAATCGAACTCTGACTCTCTGAGTTTAATTAAGTTGCTTGATCACAAAGTGACTAATCAAAATCCATTGGTGGAGGAGGTTGAATCAAAATTTTTCTGAGTCATGGTGGGACACTCCAATCATAAAATTGGGTTGAAATTCGTGGGAGTAAATTATGACCCCATCCATATTTGAAGAAGTATCCCAAGTAACGATGTATGGTATTCTTGAACTCACTTGCACAATTTTCATCTTCATCTTCATCTTTGATCACTTGAAGTAGTAATGACGATATGCCCAAGAAGAACGACTTATTATATGATCTTTTAATTTAAGCCCACTTCATCATTGATGAATCAAACCTGTTAACCATATACCTAAACGGCATCACCTCAAATTGTGCTATTAATGGATTGTTGTCACCTGAGTCAGTTACGTAATCGGTAACCAATTTTTTATCATCATGTCGAGGATATGAAGTATTTTCCACTGTTTTCAGGGCAATGTTCAAAGCACAGATCATAGCATAATCACGCAACACACAGTAGACAACTCCTTTCTCAATATTCTACCCCAACAAGAATATGCTTTTTTAAGTACTTTCTATGGGCTTTCTGTTCAAATTCTTCAATATCAAACGATCTTCGTCTTGCATAATCTTAATCTTCCACTTGATGACATCATGAGGTATAACCCAAGAACAATGATTTGTTGTTTAATAAATCACTTTCGACTTGAGACCACTTCATCCCCAATGGATCAAACCTGTAAACAGTATAGGCATACATCTCCCTCTCCGCGATCTTCTTCGTTTGTGATATTAATAAATTGTTGTTGTTGTTACCTGATCCTGAGTCAATTAGGTAATCATACATTAACCGGTTCTTTGCATCATCGAACGGAGGATATCGAAGTATTTTCCTGTGTTTCAGGGCAGCCTCAAGAGCACCGATCATAGCACAAGGCAAAGAACAGTAGACAACTCCTTGCACATAATCTATATCGCGATAGTAAAGAGGTTCTTCAATATCAAACAAAAAAATCGATCCAATCCATACCCGGAGTCTACAAATTTTGATGAAGGCCTTTTTGTTATATGTTCTCACTGCAAAAGTCCGATGGTAGGAGAAACCGGAGACATTGTAAATTTTGCTCCATCATTGCACTTCATTCCCAGTTCCAGAAGTCGAATAATTTTAATTGTCCTTGGGTATCCAACCGTTCTTTGATTAATTAATTAATCAACCAGAAGAGAAACCCAGTGATAGTCCTTGGGTGCTTCAAAAATCTCATGATGAGTTTGTTGATGATCGCTACGAAGACAATTCAATTAAAACGATTAAATATGCTATGTTGACTTACTCTGTACAGTCAGTTAGTTAGGGCTCTGTTTCCAGAAAACAGAGTCTAACAAGCTGACTAACGGTTTGGCAGCTATTTTCAGAGGCACTTCTGAAAGAAATTGAGAGAACGAAAGTGTGGGATTAACTCCGTATAGTCTTCTTCAATTAGTAATCCTTATTGTGGTCAATAATAAAGCCTTCAAAGCAGGTTCATTTATTTGTACTTAAGCTGGGGAAAAGCCTATGTATAGACAGCCGCAAATGAGGAAAGTTCACCTACATTCCCAGCAGCTATAGTGAAGACGACATTGATGGCATTAACTTCCCGTTCAGTCTTCTTGATCTTTGCCGAGTCAATTGGTAGCAGCAACTGTAACTGTTCAATGCATAGACTATGATCCCGTCTTTTGGTGTAGCATCCCCGTGATTGATGCATTGTGTTTTTGAATTCACTTGCATAATCTGCCACCTGAAGGAGTAACAACGTCGTAAAACTCAAGAACAAGGATTTGTTATTTAAACTTTCCACTTCAATCCACTTCATCTCTTAATGGATCAAATTCACTTGAAAACAATATGCCTCTCCGAAATCATCTCATATTGAGCTATGGTCACATTGTTTTCTCATGATTCAATTAATTCACCTTACAAATAGGAATATTTGTAAACCACCTAGCTAGTTCACCCCCTAATCTCTAAATTTGTATTTTTGCTACTTGATTATTTAGTTTGAAAAACCAAACCTCATCTTGGCACTGCAGATTAATTGATGTATGAAAAATCATAGAAAATTACAAAGAACAAGAACTAATTTCAAGGATTATAGTGTTTGTTGCTGACTAAATCAATTTCTATAAAATAAGCTGATTGCTGAACAAAAATTAATTGTGGATGCTAGTAATAAGTAGCCAAAAGCTGCTTATCATCTGTCGTTTTAGAGTGATTATAGATGGTAGTGTCAATTTAACATGTAGAAATATGCAAACATTAGTAGCTTAAAGTATCATATAAGTTAGATCTCAGTAGATTGCAGCACTATCTCACGGTGTGCAACTATGTATTTCAAGTTGGGGAATTGTGGATCTGGCAACTGTTGCCACATGCAGATTCCTGTTAGAACTAGCAACCTAAAGATATTCTAGAATGGTTCTAATATTCTTTTATCTAAAGATAGTTCTTCTAGACAATGATTCATACTTGATAAGTCAATATATCTGCTGCAACAAACCCTCATATATAAAATTCATTTGGAGTCTAGAGCATTTATCATAAGGTTACAACATAACGTTTACAATATGCTGGTTTATTGTGAAATTTCAAAAAAGAGATGGAGAAATAGTTTTCTTCTTAAGTTTTTGCCAAATGTATTGATAAGGTTAGGAGTTGGTATACATACAGCTGTTGTATGCATAAAGCAGGCGGTGTGACACTGTGGATCAATATGAATGGTTATTTGTGACTTTATTAAGCCAGTCAAACGGCTATATTTATGGCAAGATATTTGAACAATTTTTTTGTATTAATAGAATGTTTGACAGTAAATGGAAGTCGAAGGGAATCAGGGTGTGCATCATTTTCACTTCTTATAGCACTAGCTTACGGTAACTATTTGCAAGTTTAAGGCTGCAATCAATGAGCAGATCAAGTGGCTTCAGTCTATAGTATGTTGCTATCTCTTTGAATTTTTTTTTCTATATCATTTTATCTTCTTTTTGTCTTTACATCAATTAAGTTGTTTCTTCTCTTTCTGGGTTTGTGTTATAGTGTGGAATTCATTGTGCTTTATGTACCACACCATGTATGCATATAATGCTTAGGACAATTTTGCTCACAGGAGCCCTGCCTAGCAATTACTTAGGACTCATATTTTTCCTAACTTTGTCACTACTTTGATTGCATCGAGGGATGAATAATGTCATAATCAGAATTTTCGAGGGGGAATTAGGGAGTATTGGCCCCTTTAGAGTTTGAAAAACTAGAGAACGGAGACTCCTTGTATTGTATGGTACCATGGTATGCTTTGTATGCATTTCTTCATGAGAAAGTGCTGGATTATTTGGGGCCAAAATCAGAAAATTTTCTACTCACAAGCCATGCTCTGCTCTTGATGAATATTAGGCGGCAGTTTAAAGTATGGATTCTCAAAACCAATTGTGTTGATGATATATGGGCGTGTTTGACATTTTTTTTTAATAATTTTAGTAGTCCCTTGAGAAATTCTTCTATCAATAAAAACAATTTGTCCAAAAATAGTTTTTCTACTCAACTGCCATACTCTGTTCTTGATGAACATTAGCTTGCAGTTCAAAATAGGGATCCTCAAATCAAAATGGTAAAATTTTTTCATAAGTGATTCTTTAACTAAACATCTGACATTAGATTTCATTTCTTGTGTCAATGATATATGGGTATGAGTGATATACAGGGAACAATTGTAGTAGTACCAGAAGAGAACACAAAATATAGTCAACCATAAAAAATAAAAGTCAATTTTGTATTCATTTTTTATTTTATTCTATATTACTCGAATTTTATAAAACTAGTGGGTTTATTGTGACTAATCTTATTTATCCCTGTGAAATAACTAATAATACTCTCGTAACGTCGTAACGTAACTACCACGTCAAACAAACACGTACCCTCAGCCGTGAACTACATCCGCATAACTGCTACATATATAGAACAGTACAAAGCGGCGCAGTTAAAGCAAGCGATTAAGAAGTGATTTAAGCTGATGCAAGCGTAAAGTATAAGAAGAATAAATGGAGCTTTCTTGTAAGTTACTGTATTCCAAAGCTTCTGGGCCGTACCATTTGCCTTTTGAATTTGGTCAACAAAAGTCTAACATGCTCTGTTCAAACTTATAATTTTCTACAATTACCTTACCCGACAATACAATCCAAGTAGCTGGCAGCCACGCCGCACTCTTCCACTATCATCTTCTCCTTTCAAACTTATAATTTTCTTTTTTCTTTTTTATTTTCACATTTTGTCAACAATAATATGCCTTTTTATTTTCTTGATCACACTTTTTTTTTTCCCCAACTTCCATGAGCTGAGCCGTCGCCGCTTTTTGAAAGAAACAGTATGGAAGCTATCAAGAAACAGGCAATCAAGCTCCGAGAACAAGTCGCCAAGCAGCACCAAGTGCGTTTCTTTCTTTTTTAAAATTATATTTAGACTTTTAATTAGTGAAATTTCTCGATTTTATTTATTTTTTTCATTAGTTTTTTATGATTTGTACAGGCAGTTGATGAAGCTGAAATTGAGTGTCACCAACAACTTCAAAATCTATACAATTCCACCAGGGCAGCTAAGGCACCATCCTCCTTTAGACTGCTACATATATAGAACTGTATTCTCTAGACTGAAGTTGCAAGTATTTACCAAACGGAGCTTAATGTATGTTGAATAATTATGATGGTTTCTATGGTTTTATCTGAACAATAATTTGGAATATATGCTCTGTAGCGCAGCATTTTCAGAGGAATATTGTTCGTGGCATTGAAGGGCTTGTTGCAGTAAGCTTGAAACAAATGGAAATAGGTTGTTTGTTTGCTCTTGCATTCGTTATAATATTTGATTTTTTTTTTCTTGACTAGTTCTTGTGCACAATATTTTTGTATTCAAATATTGTAGCGAGAAAGTTGGCTGAAGATTGTTGCAAGTATGGAGCGGAGAATCAAAGTGACAATTCTTGCGTTGCAAGAGCTGCTCTTCAATTTGGCACTTCACATGATTTGATGGAAAATGAGAGGGAAACTTTGCTTGGGATTCTTGGTGATCAGGTTAGTTCATCCCTAACTAGAAAATAATTCAAATATAGAAAATTATATGTAAATTACTACTGAAACTATTATCTTCTCATAAGGAAACTTAGTTCTAAGATATTGAATAAAAGAATTTTAACGTTACAACTCTGAAATATTTAATGTTTTATATTAAAATCATTGCTAGTGACATCCATGACTTAATAATTTTATGGGTTCAAATGTTGAAGAGACCTTGTGACTTCTTACATCACTAGCAAAGACTAGCGTGTGACAAGTTATTGGCCGTGAGTTCTCTCAATTGACTCCAAGCATTTTCGATAAAGACACTTGCATCTATAGTAAAATCAAATCCATGAGACTGAAGGATGCATGTGGAAGTCTTACAGCCCTAATTTAGATATTTTCATAGGTTTATTTCTATTTTAACCTTAAATACAGAAGAGAAGAACACTAACCTAATGCCAATCATCCTAAGACCCAAAATTGCATAAATTATCCTTATATATGTCCTTGAAGTAGGCCCAAATTCCATGATTATGTTGGAGGAACTTTTTAATTGAGGTTTCGCTCTTTCTTTTCATTTTTCTAACTATGTTACAGGTTTTTGGACATGTAGGTATCTGAGCCACTACGGGCGTTAATCAACGGAGCACCTTTGGAAGATGCTCGACACCTGACTCATCGTTATGACAAACTTCGACATGAAGTTGAAGCCCAGGTAAGCTTTGAGTTAACATATGCATGTATAAGGCAAGATTAGAATTATGTTAGATTTATATTGAATATTTTCACCAGGCAGCTGAAGTATTTAGGCGCCGATCAAAGATTAGGGAATCTGATATATCAGCAGAGAGTGCTGTGAAGCTTCGAAATGCAGAAGCAAGATTGACCGAGCTTAAATCTACAATAATGGCTCTTGGTAGAGAAGCGACAACTGCCATGCTGTCAGTTGAATCACAGCAGCAACAGATGACATATCAAAGACTTTTTGCTATGGTATATAAGTTAATACTTCCTTGTGTGTGCCTATGCATGTGTTGATATTCTGCCTCTTATCTTCATGTTATTGTCAACTTTTAGTACTATCATACTGATTTCTGTTGTCTTGTAATAACATGATGCATGTCCAGCAAAAGTCAAGTCACATGTTATTTTTTATTTAAGCCAAAGTTGCATTTGTCCTTTTTCCGGCCACTTCATGATTGCATGTTGGTCCAAGTGTCATTTGTTTGAGCTGCTACTTTGGCTTAATTAAAAGACTACACGTGGTTTGTCTTTCGTTGGATGCATCATATTTTAACACTCTTCCTTATGCATATTCCAATCAAGTCTCGTAGAAGCTAAAATCTTCACGCCCAAAGTTGATCGACGTAGCTTTTAAATAAATTAAAATATGCAAATGCTAAAATATAGGAAATATTAACATTGTAATTAGAAACTTTTTAATATGTCCTCTATTTTAATGTTTGCATAATTTATTGAATAATTTTTCAATGTTGAATTAAGTCAACACTTGTTCGAAATGTTACAATAACGAAATTCACAAATTAAACTGCAACCCAAATAAATCAGGGGAGTGATTAATTAAAACTTATCCTGCAAATGTAATATGTTTACATCCCTTGATCAATACAAGGACAATCACTTTGGTTTGAGTGGCTTTCTTCCGCTTTTAAAAGCCTATCTTTCCAACAATGTTGAATTAAGTCAACACTTGTTCGAAATGTTACAATAACGAATGGTAGTTCTAAACAATATGATTGGGGTTTAAACTGTGCTTCTTGTCAAGATTTATGTCAAGTGTATTTCTTTCTTTACTTTCTCCTTTAGCTAGTGGTTTTATTGCCGTTTTCCTGGTCTCGGGCCTTTGCAGGTAGATGCTGAGAAAACATATCATCAACACGTTATTGCTATTTTAGAGAAGTTGTATGCGGAGGTTTGGGACTATGCATTTTAACTTGCTTGTCTGCATCTATCTATTCCTTGGAGCGTTCTCTTCTTGTTTACTGCTGATAATATTGCATTTATCATTTTCGTCTCACTTACGCAAAAGAATAATTGTGACTTTTTATTTTCTTCCAACCCTTACTACTTGCATTAGATGATCCTAGAGGAGCAATCAAATGAGTCCTCCTCGCAACATGTGACTTTGGAAATGGATGTAAATGCCTCATGTGTGACGTCTACTTTATAGCAAACGGAGCTGATTCAAACGCATATTAATCAGAATGACGTCTACTTTATAGCAAAAGTAAGGCTTCTGCTCTCTTGCATAGGTGAAAGTCCCTCTATTGCCCTCCTCCTGAAAAATCTTAAGAAATAACATGCGCACAAAAATGAATGCTGTCTTTTAAGATTTATTTTTTTTAAAAGAAACTTGTTGTATTTTACCATGAAAGTTGTTAATTTACTGAATTACAAACTCATCAATTAATTTGATGTTGCACAGTCTTTTGCTTAACATATTGCATTCTTATTTTAATTTTGGAGCAATAAATTTTTTTCTACCATCACTACCATCTGGTCAAGTATTTGTATCATTGCACAACATCTACGGAAGTAGTGATTAGTCTTGAAAGTGGAAGATGTCTGTCTGTATCCTTTCATCCCAAATAAATTGTCATATGATCGTAGGACAAATTGTAATTATATTTTAAAATTTATTAGTTAACACCTTGAAAATTCTTTTCCTCCAAATAAAATTGCTCTAAAAGTGTCCAAATGTTGTGTTGAGGAAGTCATTCTTAGGAAACTTTGTTTAGGAGAACAGGACTTTTGAGCATGAGGTTTAGCAAACACTAATGAATTAAAAAAGAAATAGTTGTCGGATGAGCTAGATAAAATGCATGAGCTAGAAGTATCATGTGTCTCTACTATCAATATCTCAGCAACATCAAAGCTGAGTTAGGCATGCCAAAGAAAGACAAACCACTGAAAGTTGTGTAGCCACTCACGATGTAGCAGGTGATGTAAAGTCTTGATATTGCTTATAGATACAAGACTGATAGCTCAACATCCCTCTTTTTGAGATTTTCTCTTAAGTTAGATGGGCCTTTTTATGATTATGTCTAAATTATGATTCTCCTTACTTGGTTTACCTAGAAAACTATGTTTATATGGATGTGACTTGGGGGCAATCTATGTATTTGATGATAAATCTGGCCGAGAAAGCTTATATTGCTAGGCAGAGGAAATTGACTGACCATAAGCTCTCATGTTAAATCCATCACTCAAAAGATGTCGGACACTTGTAATCCTCATTATCTATGACTTTCTTGTGCATAGGCCATATTTTGTGGAGAGCAGTCAAAATTTCAAATTTAAAATTTGATCCATAATTAAAATAACTATATAAAGTTATACAGAACTTATTAGACTTTGATAGCACTTGATAACCCAATCGTCATGATATCGTATAGTACATATTAAAGTCGTAGTAAAAATGGAATTTTGTTTCTAATATATCTTTGTTGGCCATGATCATAGTGGTTACAATGAATGCTGCTGCTGCTGTTGCTGCTTTTGTTATGCTTTTTTTAAGTTCTATTTATCCCATTATCTTGCAGGTTATACATCCATTTGATGATCAAGCAAATGGAGAGCTAAGTCTTTCAATTGATGATTATGTTGTGGTTCGCCAGGTACTTTCCCCTCTAAATACCAACACATAGATTTTTCTACTATGCTATTAACTTATCCTTCTAACAACTTATAATATGTGGAATTTAGAACTAATGCTTATACTTATTTGATGTTCAAAGCACATGGCATTTTGTTCTTAAAATTTTGATTGAAAAGCAATAAGTTAACAAATGATGGTTGGTTTTTTTTCTTCCTACCATATATTCCCTTTTACATTGAAGTGCAAATCAGAATATAGTAGGGTTGCTAGCTCAGTTCTAAACCACCCTGTTTACCCTTATAGACATGTGAATTTATATCTTGTTATGCTTCCATAGTTATTTTTTTATTTCAGTGATCACAACTAGTTCACTTCCTCTACGTAAAAGAATTAGTTTTCCCCTTAGGTCTTTGAATTGTCAACTTTTTTTTAATTCACCGTTTTAGTTATAACTTCTCAAGGTGGCTCCTACTGGATGGTCGGAAGGTGAATGCAAGGGCCTAGCTGGTTGGTTTCCCTCGGCATACGTAGAAAGACAAGAAAAAGCCCCAGCTAGCAAGATATCAGAAGCAAACTCCTCACCCTAATGTGATGCGACTTCTTAATGAACTCTTGCCGAGTATCTATATGTTCTTTTTCTTGTATTATATTGCTATTTTAGTTTATAGAACGATTGCGACAATTGATAAGTGGTTTGATTGCTTCTTTTAATGAAATCTTACTAAGCTCCAAGTAGTATGTGCGATCATATGCATTTTAATATTTGTATTTGTCTCCAAGTTGAGGAGAATATCTGTAGTAACAACTGTGTTTCCAAATTGCCTTAAAAAAAATACACATCATGTTTAGCAACAAATTTTTACTGTTATTTCTTCCCAGTTTTAATTTACTTTCTCCCTAACTTGAATGTTATATTAGTAGCTTGATCAGAAAGTAACTCAAATCAATCAAACTACCTTGATGCAAGAGATTGAATTTAGAATTTCTCTTTGTGAAACTTTCCAATCATAATGTTATGAAATCTGTGCGCATGAACTTGTTAATTTCTAGTTGCATTTGGAGTATGTATGATATAATCTGAATCACTTGTATAATGTTCTTCATCTTCCACTTGAAGGTAATGAAACTTCTAACTAATGAAATTTTCTAGTCTTAAAATTATGAAATATGTGGGATTGACTTAGAAATTTTTGGTAACATCTATAGAATGTATGGTATAATTTGAATTCATTAGCATAATCTTCATCTTCATTGATTTGTAAATTATGAAACTAATATATAAAAAACTAATGTTAAATCCTAATTATCTTTAGTTCTTAAAATTGTCGAGGAGATATGAAATTCTGGTGGGTGGATTTGAGAGTTTTAGCTTTGAGAATATTGCTTCATCTCTACTTTGATGTTGTTGTGCCCCTTGTTGTGGCGAGGCATTAATCTTCCTGAATTTTTTGTCAAGCTTCAACTTTATTATATATATATACCGAGGCATTAATCTTCCTGAATTTTTTGTCAAGCTTCAACTTTGTTATATATATACCTTTCTTGATTAAATGTCTGGGTCCATCGCTGGATTTGGTGTTAATGTTGCTAGTGAAGAAGATGATGATAGCACGATAATTATTGTTTTTTAAAGTAAAATAGGCGATCAAGTGCATCTAGGTGTTTCATTTCTTGTGTATGATAATAAAACTATTCTAAATATAGTTTCTAAATGAATGTTATAGAGTGGCTGGTTTTAACATTGGAGATGGTTCTCTTATTTAAGTAGGCTGCACAGTATAGGGAAGTATAAGTTATGGTGGATAGATATGGGTTTGGAAGTGTAGAGACAAATGTGAAGTGCTTGGAAGTTGGAAGCTATGTAACGCTAAATACTACTACAATTTTAATAAAAAATAAAAATAAATTTATTTCCTAAGCAAACTTGATTAGAACTTAAAGAATCGTAATTAAACTACTAATTAATTTTAATGACAAAATCTTGTTGGAATAAGATTGTCTACAACAAAATAGTAACATGAAGTTATCCACATTTCAACAAAGTAAAACCATTTACGTCGCCAATAAGAATTTACATATAAAACAATAACAATTCCGAATATCACAACTACGTACGATGTTGTAAATGTGATAAAGAAACTGTCTATGTCAATTAAATTATCATCTCGTTCATTGCCAATTGAAGCCTCCGACATAGTTGCTGGTGATCTACAAATTGGCAATGGCAATCCACAAAGAAAAGTATTTCCCTCATAGCTACTCTCATTGAAGGTTGCAAATTGTGCTGTCCATTCTGGAATTTCGCCTGATAAGTTATTGTATGCCACACTGAAAACCTCCAATGTCTTTAACTCCACAAGTTGATGAGGGATTTTCCCATTCAATTTGTTGTAGGAAAGATCCAAACTTTCGATATGCTTCAAGTTTGAAAATGTTGATGGGATCAATCCTGTCAAGTTGTTGTGTGATAGATTCAATGTTTGAATCCTTGTCAAATTTCCAATTTGAGGAGGAATATGACCGATTAGCTTGTTGCAAGAAAGATCAAGTCCTGATAGGAGGCTAAGAACTTTTCCTTGGTAAATGTACGCAATGTTCTTTATTGTGAACTCAAAAATTTCATGGATTTACTTTTCTACCGATCCCCAAGAGCCTTCGATGGAAACAAATATTTCAAATTGCTCATCAAGACTATAACTATTGCTGTAACTTTCATGAAGTGTGGTGTTATCAAAGCAAGGAGGAATAGGACCGTGAAGATTATTATTAGAAAGATCTAACAATTGCAATCGGTTCAGTTCGCACAATTGAACTGGCACTTCACCTTCAAGATTATTGTGACCTAAGATAAGGTGGCTTAACTAAGAAAGCCCATCAACCCAATTCGGAATGCTGCCATTCAAACGGTTATAGCTGAGATCTAATGTCACCAGGGAAGAGCAATGAAAGAATGTACCTCTTTTTAGCTGTCCATGTAACATATTTTTTGAAAGATGAACTTGTTCAATAGAGAGAGGATGGAAACAAGATGGTAAACTTCCAGATATGTTGTTGTCTGAAATGTCCAAAATCTGAAGCGAATCAAGCTGACAAAACTCCACTGGAATAAGGCCTTCAAGATGATTATTGGGCATTATAATATATTGTAACCATGTGAGATTACCCAACCATCGTGGAATCTTACCCGAAAGACTATTATTGTTAATATACAATCCTTCTAGTGAGGAGCATTTAGACAAACTTTGTGGGATCTCACCTACGAGTGATTGCCTTCCAATTGTAATGATCTCAAGTTTGTCAGGTTAAAGTTTCTGGAGAACATATGACCTTTTAAGTTGTTGTTTGATAATGCAAGAGCCTGCAAGTTGACGCAACCCACGGCCAAGTGCTCGGGGATTTCACCAGTCAAGTGATTGTTGGATAAGTCCAGAATTTGGAGGAATTTCATATTACCAAATGAAGAGGGAATGCTACTATCTAAAGCATTCATTGAAATGTTGAAGGATATTAAACTTGGTAAAATATCTCCAATTTCCACTGGAATGTGGCCTTGGAAGTTGTTGTTGGAGACATCCAAGAATCTTAACCATCTGTGTGAATGGATTGGCAATCGGAAAGGTCCTGTAAGAGAATCATTGACGAGATAAAGTTGTCTCAATTTTGTGTTGTTTTCCAACAACCAGTTTGGAAATTCTCCATCCATATTTACGTGTGAGAGACGAACATCCTCCAGGTCATGTTGATGGTAAAGGAATTTGGGGAATGTGACACCATCTCCATAACCGGAAGACAATGAGAGAGCTTGTAATTGGAAGTTTGGGGCGGTCAAAGAATGTGACTCAGTTATTTCAGCTTTTATTTCGTTGTTCGCAGCATCGAAAATCTTGAGTCTTGAGTGATTGAAAAGTGGTTCAAGTGAAATTGGGATCTGGAAGTGATTGTTTGAAAGCATCAGTTCTTCAATGGATGTCAAATGAACGAGGGGAGATGAGGAGATGCTTCCAGTAAGTTGATTGGAAGAAACATCTAATATTCGGAGGGATGTCATATTTGCCAAGCACCAAGGCAAGCTACCTCTCAAATCATTATTATCGATGTACAACTCTTGCAGATGCATCAACGAACAGAGGCCTGAAATTTTATTAAATTCATCAATTAATACAACATAAAAATTAATGAATGCGTATTATTCTTTTATAATAAGTGATTCGTTTGTGTAATTAAATATTTATATTATTAACCTTGATCAAGAATCCTGCTGCTGTTAGTGCCAAGAGTAGAATCTGACATTGATAAGTACTTAAGAGAAGGCATTGATTCACGGATGATTTGAAGAAAGCTGGTGTTGAGTGCAGTGCGCGCGAAAACCATGTCCAAATGGTCCAAACTCTTGAAATGAGGAAAACCTAGCAGAAACATTAAACAATAAAATAAATAAATAAAAATGTTGAACACGTAGGACAACACTGAGTGAGTTCACAATCGACACTTTTCTTTTACCTTGACCGCGTACAAGACCGTTGACTTTGCAATCAAACATCGACAAATCTTTTAACGAAGGGAATATTGACGCAATGCTTTGCAGAAGGCTTATATGGAGGGAGGAATGGTCCAATGTCAAATATTCCAAGTTGGTGAAAGTGTGCAACTCTGTTTAGATTTAGAAGGAAGGAGCAAGGAATTTAGCTTAATTAATAATACGGAAAAATTAATTAATTAATTAATTAACAGCTTATTTATAAATTTGGTCACATCTCCAACTTTTACTTACCTTGAGTAGCTGTCGCTATATTGTTAAAATTATTCAACAAAAGGTGAAGAGTGTTGAGGGATGGGAATGATCCCATTGACTGTAACAACTTGCTTCCATCTCTAATTCCAACTCCCGATAGATCAAGGCTTTTCAACTTCCTCAAACCTTTGTAACCTGTTTATTAATAATAATTAGGAAAGGATTGAAGAGAATCAAAATTCATTTTTCTAAATTTAGACCTAAACGAAATAAATTATTAATTTAATTGGGAGTCAATTCGTATTTTGTGCTTTGGGAAGCAGTATCGTTTTTCAATCACTGTAAAGATTAAAGAATTGGAATCAAATCTTTATTACAATCTGTTTTTAAAAAAAATTCTATTACGTCCTGTTTTTGAAATAATATAAAAATTCATTGTCTAAATTTAGAGCTAAACAAAATGAATGATTAAGTTAATCGGCATTCAATTCGTATTTTATGCTTTGGGAAAAGAGCAACATTGTTTTTCAATCGCTTTAAAGATTAAAGAACTAGAATCAAATCTTTATTACATTCTGTTTTTTAAATAATACAAATTCTCTGTTTCTTTATTTAATTTTTTTTTTACCTTTTTGGCCTTCCCAGATCAAATGAATTAAAATAATGTAATTAAATAACATTTTAATTGTTTACCTTGAGGAACCACAAGATTGTCGATTTCGTTCCAACTCAGGTCCAACACTTCTAAGTTATTGAAGGAATCAAATTCTGCAAACATGCCCAGACTTAAGACTTAAAAACAAAGTTAATTAATTAATTAATTTAAAGAAATTAAAACATCATGAGAATTTCATCCAAACCAAGCCAAATAGTAATTAATTAATTAATTAATTGACAAAGTAAATAAAAGTATGTTTAAATTAGCATGTAATTCCTTCAGACGAATCAAATTAAATATTAAATTATGTCAATGATACACAAATCTAGCTGGCATATATAAAATGAGAAAGCAAGGCTTAGACTTACCTCGAACATCGAATGTTCCTTTGAATCCGGTATCACGTAGATGTAATTCTCTTAACGAAGAAAAGACAGTCAGAGAAGATAAGATGCTACGGTTGAGTTTGATACCAGCTAAACCGAGAGACTTCAACTTACTCAAACCTGTAAAATAATAAACCAAATGGCAAAGAATCCAGCTTATTTGTAAAAGTTGGCATTTTTTTATGGTATTTGTAGTACCTTTTGAGACCACAAATTTGTCAATCATGTTCCATCCAATGTCTAGCTCCTCTAAATCTCTCAAAGAATCAAATTCTGTAATAAGTACAAATTGACTTGAATGTTTCAAACCTCACCACAAATTAAAAAATAATAATAATAAGTTGTGGAGGTGTTTGGTTCGCTATTAGAGTTTTTTTTTTAATCTTAAATTCAAGACATATGAAAGTACAAGATGAAATTATGAGAAACATTAAAACTTGTATTTATAAATTGCTTAAAACTTTTTTTTAAAATATTAATCATAAAAAAATTGAATTCAAAGCCTTGAATCTTATTTTAGCAGGTTAATGAAAGAGCTTGGGGAAGAGAGAAGTTTTAAATATGTACCTTTAACATCAATACTTCCTTCCAAATTATTCGCATATAATTTTAATGATCTTAATGATGAAAGACGAGTTAAAGATGATAAGATACTATTGTTGAACCAGTTATAACTTAAATTAAGCATCTTTAAATTGTTCAATCTTGATAACCTCTCTAGACCTGCAAGCAAAATTAAAAAAAAAAAAAAGATCATAGATATTGGTGTAATTTCAAAATTAATTAATCACTTCAAAAAATATGTCAAAATTGTCAACTAATGTATATGCATATAGTTGCTCAGTCTTAATATTCCACTTAAATTAGGAGAGTGAAAGTAAATTAATTAAATTAAACGAAGTACCTTCATTCTCATCACAACCGGCTATTTTGTTTAAACTAAAATCAAGTGACTCAAGTTGTTGAAAGGAAGTAAACAAAGAAGCATTCAGATACCAGCCGTACTCTCCCGAATACGTGTCAGAAAGGTCTAGCGCTGTCACTCGACCTGTGGTGTTGCTGCACTCAACCCTTTCCCACTGACAACAATCAGTAGCTCCCTCATCATCGGCCCAGTCGTAAAGATAACTACCAGTATCATCGAAGAAATGTTTAAGTCGCAAAAGAGCAAATCTCTCGTGATCCAAACATCCCTCACTCCACCCACTTTTAAATATTATTAATAACATAACAAACATTATCACCATTTTTGATTTTGAACCACCCATTCTAACTATATCTTTAACTATGAAAAAACGAACACACACTGTCTGTCTCTATATGTTATTTGCTTATAAAGCATCAAACAATTTATATACCTAACTAGATTATAGTTGACTTACTTCGTTGTTTTCTCCAAGTCTTTCATGCATTAATTTTCTTCCCTTTTTTCTTTTCCATATTTGTCTTTTTGCTATAATTTTCCACAGCAACGCGTTTTGAGCTAGAAAGAATGAATAATCGAGAGAGATTGAGATGACAAATGGATAGAAACTAAAAGTATGGGTGTTTAATAGGAGAACGATTATCCCCTTTTATTATATTTCAACCTAAAAATTTACTTTAAACATTTATAATAAATAATAATATGATATTAAAAATAATAAAAAAATATGAATAATATACATTTGTAGAAAAAAAATATTTATGTGTCTATTTTGAAAATTAGAGAGTATATGTAAATGTGATTATCAAAACAAACCATAGAAGTGTTGTTATTTTTTCCTTTTAAAAAATCCACCATTATAAAAAAGCCCAAAGCTTTTACATCTTTTAGAAGTCTTTGGGCCTTGTTTTTTTCTCTCTTTTTCTTTCATTTGCATTTTGGTCCACAAGGCCAAAAATTAAATTCCACACGTTTGGCATTTTGTAGAGATTACATTTCCATGTTTTTACTTAGAAAGTAGGTGGAGACGTGGAGTCAATGCGGTCAAGTGCTCAATTATTGTTAGTTAGCAAAATAAAATTTTTGGCGAGATGAATTTGTTGTAAAAAAGTTTTTGGAAAAAATAATAATCATGGGAATTTGTCATTATGTCTTTATAACAATTTACTACTGCCAAATCCTTACAGCTTCACATCTCTGGTTCAATTATCACCAGAAAGGCACAAGTACGTCCATCTGTAAGTCAATCGATAGAGATCAAATTTCAAGCCATGAACTTGTATTGTCAGCAAACATCTAATCACTTTAGATATTTGTATTGTTTAATTAATTAATGATCACTCTGAAATTACAGAGGTTGGCTAAATTCCCCTAAAATTAATTAATTTTACAGAAAGAGAATTATTAGACAGATCAAGCGTGTCTAGCTTTTGTATTATTTTCTAACAATCAATTTAGAAACTCTTCACTCAAGTTAATGTGTGAGAGATGAACATACTCCTAGTGATGTTGATGGAAGAGGAATTTGGAAAATGTATGAGATATATAGAAGTTATATAATTAGAATTTTGAGGGGCCAAAGATTGTGACTCGATTTTTGCATATATTTGATTATTTCCACACTTGATTAGTTTTGAATGCTCAAATGATAATGAGATTTGGAAGTCATAGTTTGGAAATATGAGATCTTCAATTGATATTAGATAAATGCGAGTAGATGAGGAGATATTTCCAGTAAGTTGACGGAGAGATGTCATATTTTCCAAGCACCAAAGACAATTTATTGCACCCGGAATATAATTATGGTCAATAAAAGAAAAAAAAAACTATTGCAGATGCATCAACTGATTGGGAAAAAATAATTCATCCTTTAGCTAATAACAATTAATGAATGCATAAAAACTTATATCTTTTAACATAAACATTAAATATTAATTTTATTAATAGTTGCAACCTTAGGCATGCATAATTTGGTCATGAAAACAATAAATCTATCCGTTCTTAAAGTCTATTAACTATAACAAGAAATCAATTAATATAATTTTTATAAGAGGAGAAGAGAGACTAAGTACCCTTCATCAAGAAAGGTACCATTAAGTCTAGAATATGATAGTCAATGGCGGAAAAATTAACATGCACGTAATTTATGATCAAATATTCTAAATCCTTGAAAAATTTAATAAGTCGTTTCAGTAAAATATGGATTACCTTCCACACATTTTAAAAATCTTATTATTTTTTTCCTTTTTCGTTAAATTATGTTTTGGTCCACACGGCCGAAAATTAAATTTCACGCGTTTTGCATTTGGTGGAATTCTATGTATTATTTTTTTATTTTACAAAACTTTAGTTGGCGGAGTCAACAGGGCTAGAAATTCATTGGTGCTTACCGGAGTCCACACGTTGTAATGTTTGTTTACTGTCAATTTCATTGTTGGTCATGTCCAACACGCTCAAGAATCCAATTCTGCATAAACACATAAAATTAAAGACTTAAAACAGAGTTTAAGTAATTAATAATTTAACTTGAAACAAATTAAATAGGAGAATTTAATTATTGAATTCCACATTGTGCTATTGAAGATAAAAGAATTATTGTCACCTCAGGCAATTAGATAATCACTACAAATTAGCAGCTATGGACAGCAACTCGCAATTATATAATTTGTAGTTACGAAATATTAAGCACTAAAATCAAAGCGTAGCTGTTTTTTTAAAGGAAAAGACATTTATTGAGTGCACTTGATTTTAACTCAGTTAAATATCATGAAAATTAGTAGATTGATTTATATAAAACATAATGGTTTTAAACCATATGTTAATTGAATAAGATTGTCTACAATAAAATATCATCCATATTTTAACAAGATAAAACCACCAATGACACCAATAATAGTTCACTTTTAGATCACTAATGCTTCCTAACATTACAATTACATAAGATGATTTAAAAGTGATATGGAAACTGTCCATATCAATTAAATTATCATCTTTTTCAGTGCTACTTGAATCTTCCGGCACAGTTGCCGGTGATAAATTATCATCAAAATATTCTTAAATCTGGGGGCTTGCAATAGTAGACCAGCATCTCTCAGAATGTATTTTATTTCTGAAATCAACACCCAAGAACAACGATTTGTCATTTAATAAACTATTATTATCAACATTAGACCACGTCGTATCTGATCCTGGAAAGGTACTCGGACTGTGCATTGTTAATAAACTGTTATTATTGCCAGCCGATCTTGATCCTGAGTCAATTAGGTAATCCGAATTAGTCCACCCGTTTTCATTCATTGGAGGGTATGTTAATCTTTTCCATTGTTTCATGGCAACCTTGAAATCGCAAGTCGCACCATAACCCAAAGAGCAGTGGACATATTCAATATCGCTGCAGTAAACATCTCCATCCCCACGCGAAGGGTGATTTCCTGTGTGGGTTGTGATTTCAAATTCTTCAATATCAAGATCATATTTACCCAATTTCAATATTTGTTAACGATTATTGTATTTAGTTTTTACTCGATTAAAACTCATAATTGATCAATCAAGATCATTCGGTTAAATTTAAACACTTTCATGATGTAACAAAATGCCTAATAATATGTTAACACCATAAAATCTACCTTGATAGGGTTCTTGCCAGTGATCATCCTATTCCTTCAAGACAAATCACAAAGGCCACATTCAAGGAAGAAAACTTCCCTCTTTCAGCATATCACATCTGGTTAATTCTTCAATTTCCTGTACTAGAGCAGGGAAAAAGCGTATGCATAAACAGCTTCAAATGAGGAAACTTCAACTATGGAGGCTAAAATGATGAAGAAATCGGTGGCATTCGCTCCGTGATCTTTCTTTCCGAACTCTGCAAGATTGGCAACAACTTTGTTCAAACAAACACTCATCTTTCGCTTCTCATAAAACCTTCAGAACTTCAGCCATCTCAGTACATCCTGTAATATTTAACGTAGCTGAAGCCTCTTTTCCTAATGAAGTTATGCTCAGACCTAATTGCCCTGACCCAATTGCCCTGACAGCATTATAATGACTGGCATGCAGCGCCATTAACTTTTCAGTGTAGCTCTTGCTAGAAAGCTTTAGATTAATGATGACAAGTAATGTTGCACCCTTTTCATCAAGACAGGAGCAGGTTTTTGCAGATTAACAACCAGCCACTCATAATCTGACAAAGTAGCTTCAGATAATGGCTCCAAAAACTCACATCTGGCCAGAATTTCAGCCGGGAGTACTCCAGCAATTAAGTTAGTATCCAGACTTGGTTTACCCTCCAGAAGTTCTTCAGGCAACTTAACCAGAGTACTTTCAAGGGCAGAGGGAGATGCACCCGGGATAACCTCTTGCTTGCAAGGCAAAAATCTCGCTGTTTGCAAGCAGAATTCTATTCATTGATGGATTAATGGAGATGGACCTCTGACTCGCCCTCCAATTTGTTTTGTTTCAAGTCTTGAGGCAGCAGGGATTGCCTATAAAGAGAATACGAACTTATTAGCCACATTATCGTGTTTACTGATCGCTAATATGAAGGAGATAACAATGTGAATATCGAAGTAGAATGGCAGGCAGCTAGCACCAGACTTGGGAACAACAACAGCAACATTAGACATATGTTTGACAGTAGGAAGAACATCACTAATCCACCCAACAGCAACCCATACATCTCCAATTGCAAATGCCTTCAGATAGTGTGTACTGTCAAACAGTCGAACCTATGTAAAACCCAATAAATGCAGATATTGTAATATTGTTACCGGTATCGACAAAGATATTAGCATTTAAAACAAATTATTGTAGAAGATAAACAATGGGGAGGAGCATGGGCATTCTACATATTGTTAGACATCTTGAAGCCCCCATAATAGGATTGATCAAATGTTAGGTAACCTAAAAGATGCGACAACTATCTTTCATATTACATGTGCCCTTAACTCAAACCGGGCAAAGTATACAATTTCAATAACTAGAACTTGTAGATGATTCTACTAGAATACTATGCACAGTAGATTTATAATATTCATAAATCAAAACCTATCATCGTTCACCTGAAAGGCTCCTGAGTTGCACAAACCAATTTCACTACGCCATACCAAAACTTTGTCGAACTTTCCTGGATCCACATGATTGCACCTACTATCCTCCTTCATTACAGCTAATAACCACATAATTTAATTTTTTTGAAATTGGCATGCCAGACAAATTTGGTCAATTACAAACATATTTCTGCCTAAAAATGCATCCATCAAAGGACACTGATTTCTGCCTAAAATTGCATCCATCAAAGGACACTGACTTCTTGTTGTCACTTCATTTTGTTAGTCTCTATTGCTCGCGCATTCACATTAAGGAAACAAACCAAATGGAGCCAATTTACCCACACCACATTATTATGGATTTTCATTGCTTTGGGTTTTTGTTAATTTAATGAGACAGAATCTCACATCCCTTGCCATTTCTTCAGCTAAATTTAGGAGCAAAAGCCTTTATTGCATCCATCTCAGGAGAGAACACCAACATATGTATTAATATGTATGAAAAAGAAAAGACAACACTAACATATGCATTTATATGTATGAAAAGGAGAAGAAAACACTAACATATGCATTCATCTGTATGAAGAAGCAGACTTTTACAAACAAAATCAGTTGTCAGGCAATAACATGCAATGAGCAGATATCATTTCTGTAAGAGTACCTGGTTTGCCAGTAATGCCAGATTCTGCTGAACAGCAATCTTCCCACCAGCAACTTGCGAATCAATATCATTTGAATTGTATGATGCTACCCTATACTTCAAAACTGAACCAATAACCTCTCGGGGAGAATTAACCATTGAAATTCTTCCTGCGAGCTCAGGCTGCCACAGATCTTTCCAGTCTTACAATGCATTTTCATTAATCATGTTATTGTGCATAGAATGCAGATCTCTCAAAACAGCATCAACAAATTTCTCATTCTAATTTCCAGTGTGAACAAATTGTGCAATGACCAGAGCATCTCAAAATATATAACAACTCTGCAGCCTAATCCTTCCTGTTCCAAGCAGGCACATGTTGAAAATGAGGGAAAAAAAAGAGCCATCAAATGCCCCAAAAAAACTACCATTTGGCAGTTCATTTCAGAAATTTCAGAAAACAACTTCAAACAAGATCTTACTAATTGATGTCCAAATAAACTTCGCCTCATCATTTCTACATGTCACAATGAACAACATTTAAACATCAATAAACAGGATCAAACCAGTTTTATTATGTTTTTGGAATGTACTGATAGTCTCACACTAAGATGATGAGGAACTGTAAATTATTTGACTAAAGATGTTACTTTTTATTGTTAGAGCGGTGAAATTTTTATTTTAATTATTAGAAGCAGATATCCAGTGGGGATTATATAAAGGTTGAGAGATATCTTGGTATAAAAAAGGGAAAAAAGAATGAAGATCCCCTGTCCTTATTCATTTAAATTTTGACCATTTTCGAGACAAAACTTGACTACAGAATAATAAACTACTGAACTGTTTTCTCCCCATATTCTTTATTTTGAGATATCTTCTCCAAGGTAACCCACATATCAAAGCATACTTCATACATTGGAAAAATTCTCCATCATTACAGATGATAATTTGAATTGTGAGACATGAGACACACTGTGTGTTTGTTTTAACATCAAGTTAGTGGGCTATGCTAAATGACATTGACAGTGTTCAGTGACAAAATTCTGCTCAAGATTCTGCAACTTTTTGGGTCAAACTGAACATAATTTAAAAAATAATGATCAACCTACAATAGGGGATTAGTAGTTAGACCAATTGCTCAATCCTAGCCAAGAAAAAATTAGTGCTACTGACCGTCTGTCCCATTTTGAAGTGCTCATGTCACATTGTGATGTCAGTTAGCAGGTTTCAGTGGCATTGACCAAATTTATTAATTGCATCGAGCAGGAAGTTAACTGCACTTTCCTAGAATCCTGGATGATGTCTACCATGTGGCCCTAGAAATCGGAAGTTACCTCCACCTTCATAACTCCCTAGACATTTTAATGGATATTTTAATTGGCAGTCAATAGGTTCTCACGGTTATACTATCTTAAGCTCTGATATTAACCCTGACTTACGAGCTAGCATACCCAAGGAGACAATATTTAATTTTTCTAGTTCACATCCTAGCAACTCACTTATTAAGTGCCATCACTACATGCTAAAGTGGCATAGCTTCTCATTGCTCTGAGTGTACATTTGAGTACAACGACAAAGTTTAATGAACCATTTGTAGAAGATAATATCATTGAGTTTATAGACTCTTTCAGGGATGCCATTGTTACCCGTCAATGAGATGCTTCTAAAGATATTATCATAAAAAATATTGAAGAGAAAGGCATTCTTGATTTTGTTTGATATAAAACTAAATGAGTTTAAAGAAAATTATTACCTCAATCGGAGCCAAATTATGCTTTCGAAATTTAATTTTCTTGCAGGCTATCACCGTTGTGCCCCACCTGTATGGTGCCGCCCATATTTTACCTCGAGGATCAAAGACAAAGATGTTACCTTCCATTTGTGACTTAAGCATTTGAACCAATCTTGGTCTTCAGCTCCAGCTATTGGCTCAATCAATCTATTTTTAATGGCAAAACTAAGCCATGAATCACCAACACTAACCAAATCAGCAGCCATATAAGAAGCTGACTTAGACTTAACTTTGTTAAAGGGCACAGATAAATTGTTAAAGATCCCATCAATGCTAGCACACAAATTCATCTGAAACTTCAATCTCTTTCCCTGACTTCTAAAATCCTTAACCCAAGATTGAGGCGCTGAGTTCTGAAGAGAAACGACTCTCAAACGTTTTTGATTTCCAATTCTCAAATTCTTGTTTCAACTTCTCATCCTCTTCTTGTTCGGTGTCTTGATTAAGCAATTGGTCTTGTGGGGCGACAATTGGAGTGAGAGGGAGCTTCGTGGGACAGGCCGAGCAAATACGGACTCCGAAGCCGAGAAAGAGTAGGACGGTAGCAGAAGCCAGTTGAAGAGGGAGCTTGAAATGGAGATAGAGAGGCTGTCGGTCTCTGTGAGCAGTTGGATTAATGTGGGCCCGGGAGAATCTGATGGCCTTAATTGAGCGTGGTTTAGTGGGGACATGGGGAACAGGGTTAGGGGGTTTTTTATTTAAATACCCTCAATTTACCCTTAAATGCCAAATTTGTACCCTATTACACACATATACCTTATGAAGATAGGACAAGTCAAAAATAACCTTAAAAAAACTAAGAATTCACATCTCTCTTCTCCCATTGCTTCTCTTTTTTGGGCTTCTCTCACCATTCTCTATTTTTCTTATAAGTGTACTTCCTAATGATTTATGAATTTTAGTAGTACATTATTCATTTTTTGTGCTTGCACACACACACTATTTCAATGTAGGGATTTAAGACTACATTTAAGTTATGAGTGATTGAAGAATCAGTGCAGGAAGAAGTCGGGTAAATCGAGAATTTAGTCGAGTAAGAATTAGAGATAAGTAAGTCGAGTATATGGTCGGGTAAGAAGTCGAGTAAGAATATTAAATGAATCGAGTAAGCATATTAAATAAGTCGAGTATATGGTCGGGTAAGAAGTCGAGTAGGAAAATTAAATGAGTCGAGTAAGCATATTAAAGAAGTCGAGTATATGGTCGGGTACGAAGTCGAGTAAGAATATTAAATGAGTCGAGTAAGAATATTAAATGAGTCGAGTAAGCATATTAAAGAAGTCGAGTATATGGTCGGGTAAGAAGTCGAGTAAGAATATTAAATGAGTCGAGTAAGCATATTAAATAAGTTGAGTATATGGTCGGGTAAGAAGTCGAGTAAGAATATTACATGGGTCGAGTAAGCATATTACATAAGTCGAGTATATGGTCCGGTAAGAAGTCGAGTAAGAATATTAAATGAGTCGAGTAAGCATATTAAATAAGTTGAGTATATGGTCCGGTAAGAAGTCGAGTAAGAATATTAAATGAGTCGAGTAAGCATATTAAATAAGTTGAGTATATGGTCGGATAAGAAGTCGAGTAAGAATATTACATGAGTCGAGTAAGCATATTAAATAAGTCGAGTATATGGTCGGGTAAGAAGTCGAGTAAGAATATTAAATGAGTCGAGTAAACATATTAAATAAATCGAGTATATGGTCGGGTAAGAAGTCGAGTAAGAATATTAAATAAGTCGAGTAAGCATATTAACTAAGTCGAGTGTATGGTCCGGTAAAAAGTCGAGTAAGAATATTAAATGAGTCGATTAAGCATATTAATAAGTTGAGTATTTTTATTAAGGTTATTTTTGTATTTTCCCTGATCTTTTTAAGTATAAATGTGTAAAGCTAGCAATTTTAATATATGGAGGTATATTTTAAGTATTTTGAGGGAAAACAGGTATATCCTACGCAATTTGCTCGGGTTAGGGTATGGCAGTTGAGAAAGGGAATAAGAAGAGTTTAGTTAACTACGAATTTTGTTATAAAAATTATAACAAAATAAAAATTAGAAATAACTTTTTGTTGGTAACTTTTTAAAAAAGTTAAGGAAAGTTTTTTAAGAAAGTTATAAAATGGACATTCTGTTTTTGTTAGTAACTTTTTGTCGGCTATAGTTTTAACAACCCATGGACCTACGAATTTATATTTTGGGAGAGATTGAGGATTAAAAACTGATTTGCATTTTGTCCACTTTTTTTTACTTAAAAAAAAAAAAGATATTTGGCCACAAAAAAATATTATCATAACAGAAGCGATAGTATTATAACATAAACTTTGTTGTCCTTTTGTGTGCTACAAAAATAATGCAGCATGAACATTACCCTTTTTTTTATTGATAATATTCAAATATCAGTACTAAAAAAAAAAATTTACAAGCTTCATATAAATACATATTTGATTTTAACTAGAATATGTGATTTAAAAAAAAAAATAGTTCACCTTATGTTAAAAACTAATTTTAAAAAGATAAAAGTTTTAAAATATTCTTATTTATTGTACATTTTTATTTCATTTTTTTCATAACACAACTTTAAAATAATATGTTAGTTATAATAATTTAATAATTTATTTCTTAAAAATTCTACACTCTACTAATAAAAAATATACGTTAAGCCTTAATAGCATTATACTATTTTAATATCTTTTCAACATATAATCAAACATGAAATAAGTGGTGAGTGAATTTTTAGACACCGAAATATTCCAAGTAGCAAACTTTAGACACCGAAATTTCCTTTTCTTTTTAATCTATTTCATAAACTCCATCTCCATGTAATATATAATTTGCTTAATATACACCCTAAATAAGGCGCTAATCTAAGAATATAATGCCCAATCCTTCCCCATGTATCACGTTTTACAGATGTGTCGTTCCAGTGATAGAGGCTATTACTTGGAGCCCACTCCAATACACTATTCCATGGCCCTCCAAACCGAAAAGAAGGAAACCGAATGCCTATTTATAGCTTCATCTACTGACTCAGCAACTCATGCCTACATTTCAAATTGGGGTTTCACTTCATACTGAATCTTACTGTTGTCATCACTTTAGGGTTTCAATTTCTCACTCACTCACTCACTCACTCACCCCAAAGTTGCTAAAAATGTAAAATGATTCTTTCTTTTTGTTTACTAGTTTCTAATTTTAAAGAAACACTTGGGTGTTTTTTGATAGACATTTACTACATGTATGTTCTCAGCTCTTAATCATATTACTGTGTAAATTTTGTGTTCTCTGGGTTTTCTTGAATCTGTTGGAAAATTAAATAAAAATAATTTCCATTAAAGAACTTTCATTTGGGGTCATTTTAATATAATATTCCAAGAAAAGAAGTGATTTCAAATTCTAATATTTGCATCAATATAAGTAGTCAAATTGAATATGTTAGTGAAATGCTGCCTCACTCTCCCATTGAATATGATTCAGCTAACAGGGCTAGAGCTTGTGGATGCCAGTGGCACTGAACAAAGTATTGGGTGGTAATTTTAAGACCACGCTATGCCCAAAACCCAAGTTAGGCGATTACAAATACATGAATCAATGTCACTTTGCTAGGAATGGAGAGGATAGATTGCTTAGTGAAATGCAACTTTGTAGAATGCTGAGAGATGTGCTGAGAGATGAGGATAGTTGTCGATTTCTTCATGTAAATGTTGAGAGATGTGCGGAAATTTCTACTCAGTTTAGGCTCAGTTTAAGAATAGCCTGGTGATAAACATTTTGAGTGGTGGATCTTCTGTGGATAACAGAAGTAGGTCTATTCAATGGGAACGCGACAAGAGGCTTGCTAACTCGCTCAGGTTGATCAAATGTTAAAAGCAGAATGCCAGTTGTATAAAGTTATGTCATTTTCTTTATAGAACTATGAAAGCTTGGAGTCCACGATTCAATGGAATCTCGGGCTGTGCCAATGATTGTTTCAAGTACTTTTTCTACTTTCAATGTCCAGACTAAGACTATTTCTAAGCAGCAAGTGCAGGATATAAAGTGGAAATCAAAATAGACAAAAGTGAAGAGGAAGATAAGTGGTATATGCGTTGATTGGATTGAAGATATACCACTTGCCTAGTTCTTAGAACAAAGCAGAAAGCTGTAGTTAAAAATATACCTTCTGCTAAAGATAAGTAGTCAATAGTTCTATTAGTGCATAACTTTGCGATTAAGGATGATCACTGTCTATTTTAAGAGCTTTTAATAGTATTTAGTAGCCCTGATTTTCGATCTCAGTGTTTTGCGGCTGTTATCGACATCTCTCTGTCACATTTTTCAAGTTTCATTGATAAATTAGTAGTTAGCCTTATGAAGAATGCACACACCATAACCATGTACGTAAAATAGCAAACCTGCATTTTATTGATAAAGCTCAACATAAGCTAAAAAGTGTTTGTGAAATTGCTTCATGGTACATTGTTTGAAGTATTTAAGCTAATATATGATTATTAATGGGCTCGTGAGCCAACCCCATTAATTATATGTACATATATATAATGTTACCATCAATATGATATGTGACATCCCATAACAGCTAATTATAGATCTTTATCCATTTTCATAATCTGCCTTCTGGCTTCCACCGCTCGTCACTAAATTCAAAATCCATTGCACCTCAAAACAACATGAGAAATCTTATACGCAAATCACGACCAGTTCAAAGATAATAGTGATTATAGGGAAAGAAAATTAAAATCGAAGACGCATATAAAATAATCAAGCTACTGATGAACAAAATAACATGAAAGTGTAAGTATTTATACTAACCTTCACTTATTAGGAAGTTTGTTTCGCTATTGGGTAAGATCAAGCTCTCTGCATATCCTATTGGCAAAAGGAAATCACACACGTGTGATCTCTCTCTCTCTCTCTACACACACACACACACACATATACACACGCATATACATATACATGCATGGTCATCATCTTAGAAACCGATTGAGAAATCATTGTCAGAGTTTGAATTTGCGCAATGACTAGTCATGTTGCTAAAAGGAAAAAAGATTGAGATTGAAAGAAAATCATTATCATCAAATTGGTCCAATATCCACTTCACTGTGTGGATCAAATACATTTTCGAATAGTGTACTGATCTACAATCTACTACATCAACAAATTATGGGATTAGTTGGTTTATTAACCCTAATACATCCGGACAAGTCAATCCTTTCATGAGAAACAAAATGAATTTTGCATCCCTGAAACACAACATACTCAGCTAGTTGAAATTGTGGATATACGGGGGTAACGTAAGCATGCTTTCACAATTTGAAAGATTTATTTTTTTAAGATTTAGTATTTCTGGGATCCTATTGAGATAGAGGGGTGGTGAAGGTCTATAGATTTTAACTTGACAGCTTCCTATAACCAAAGATACATAACTATACTAAATGAGCATCATTGAATTTCAAAGTTATTCATTATAAATACTTAAAGAAAGAAAAATAGATACTTTGGTAATAGTAATACATTATACCTTTTCTCTTTTCCAAATTTGCTTAACCTTACTACAAGGCAAGCTGAGTCCAATCAGGTTCTCCAATTCAAAATCTGATGCCAGTATTTTCAAAAGATATTTAGGCCAATGGAGATTTCTCAATTCTATAGGAAGGCATTCTAAACCTCAGTGAAGTTGCACCCTGGAGCTTATAATTGGAATACCATCATACTCGGATATATAAAATTTCAGCAATCTAAAATTTGACATTGTTTTAAATGCTCCAGAATCTAAACGTATGTCTCTTATCCTGGAGAATTCAAGAATATACTTTCGGTTGCATGTGTCCCTTCAAAAAAGAAGCAAAGAATGAGTTGGCATAAATTTTCTCAGGAAAAAGAATCCTAAAATTTATAAAGAGCTCCTTAAATGAAGACAAAACCCTCACTCATTCAACTATTTTTTTGAGTCATTTTAGTCTCCTTCAATTTTCCCCACCTAAAACTTTAATCCAAGTGTTGAGTGAAGTAAACTAAAATATGATTTTCGTATGCAAGTACAATACAACATGCCCATAAAAATCAAGAGCGGAATTGATATTAACGTGCAACCGAAACAACTCCAGCAATTGATATTTTGCAAACTAACGTTTGATTCTTCTGGGACTTATGTAATCGTTTTGATGGTGCAGTTTTTGAATTAGATTACATAGCCTCAGGTACCAATACCATTTTCACCATTTTGTTTTTATTTCATCTTTCCATCAAAGATGAAGGGGTGGGAAATTATCAAAGCAGCTGTTAGATGACACCTGCTTCTATACCTGCAAGTAAAACCAAAGAATGAGCTCCATTAGATATATTTGAGTTAATAAAATCCCTTGTTCCTCCTAATGGTTATAGACATTAATTAGGAGGGAGAAATTAAGTAAATTAAATTAAATGAAGGACCTTCATTCTCAACGCATGCAGCCGGCTATTTTGTTACCAAGTTGTTGAAAGGGAGTAAATAGAGAAGCATTCAGATACCACACTCCCAGATCGATATTCCTAGTAAGACTAAGGTGTAGTTGTACCACTCGGCCTGTGGAGTTGCTGCACTCAACCCTTTCCCTTTGTTCACCTACCCAGTTTTGAAGTCTATAAGGGGAATTGAAGAAATGTTTAAGCCGAAAATGAGCAAATTCCTCATGCTCCAAACATCCCTCACTCCACACCCCCCCCCCCCCCCCTCCCTAATATTATTAATACGAGAACTAACATTGTCACCATTTTGGATTTTGAACCACCCATTCTAGCTATATCTCTAACTATTAAAAAACACACATTCTCTCTTTCTCTATAACTATAAATAACAAAAGGGCTCTATGTTATTTATAACAAACACATCTACAATTTATACACCCAGGCCCCAACTAGCTTTCAGTTGTCTTCTTTGGTAGTCTTCAGCCTTCTCAAAGCCTTTCGTCATGCCTTACTTTCAGCCTTCCTTTCCATACTTGTCATTTTGCTTAATTTTCCACAATTCTACTCGTCATTTTTTTTCTGAGAAGCCCGGCCTTGCCCTCTCCAAAATTCGCCACTAAATTTGTGGGGTGGTTATTGGAGTTCACACGTTTTCAAATTTTTTTTTTTCCGATCATTCAATAGTAATTTTGCTTTTTAGTTTATTATTATTGTTGTTATTATTATTAACTCAGGCATTTATTAAAGCTCGAACACATAATCTAAACTTTGATATATTTTTCGCTGAGAGGAGTCAAGATTTCAGTGCACTCTGACAGCAGCTTTTGGTAGTCAAATAGTCTTGGAATCATTTTTTAGCGCATATTCTTTTCGGTAATGTGATGAATTCATATCTAAAGAATCAAAACTATGATGTGAATTTGCTGCAAAACACTGATCCAAGACTATTCATTCATTATTAAACATATGATATCGTCCGTAAGACTGGAGAAATATGAATGAATTTGTTGATGATAACTCAGAAGACGGTTAAAATTACTGTTAAAACGGTTAAATATGCTATGTTGAAATGCACTGTACAGTCAATTAATTTAGTTAGGACTCTGTTTCTAGAAAACAGAGTATAAAAGATGACTAACTGTTTTGGGAGATGCTTTCGGAGGGACTTCTAGATGAAATTGAGAGAGTGTGTGAGAGGAACTCTGTAAAGTCTTCTCCAATTGGTAATCCCTTTTGTTGCGAATAATAAAGCTTCAAGGCTGTTCATTTATTTGTACATAAGCAGGGGGAAAGCCTATGTATAGACAGCTTCAAATGAGGAAACTACACCTAACTACGCAGCAGCTATAATGAAGAAGACATTGATGCATTAGCTTCCTGTTCCGTCTTCTTGGTCTTCGGGGAGGTTGGTAGCAGCAACTTTAATTGTTCAGAGCAAACACTTATCTTTCGTTTCTCATAAAACCTCGTGAGGTAATGCTTTAGATGACTGGTATGCAATATTGTCAATGACAAAATTTAATGTTGTATTCTGCTGATCAACATGTAAAAACTACATATTACTTGAATTAATTTTTTTTATTTTTTTAATTTACTCAATTTCAGTATTTGTTAACGATGTTTGTACTTGGTTTTAACTCGATTAAAGCTCATGAAACTTAATTGATTAATTAACCATTTAGTTAAATTTATTCACTTTCATGCTATGGATCTTTGCTATAATAACAAATGCTTAGTTATATTATATGCGTATGTGTGATATAATAGCAGAGTCTTAATTACACAAATGTACTTTTATTAAATTTATTATTTAAAATAATATTTGAAAAAAATGGACTTGAGCAGAGCAAAGTAGAGATAATAAACAAGGGTATATTATGCATGCGTCAAAAGATTTTAAAAAAGAAAAAGAGAAAATATACTGAAAACAAGAAAATTGCGGGGAGCCACTCTTGTCTTTTACTTTGGACTTGAAGTCGTTCCAGGTGGATAATGTTTTCCTTTTCAAGTCGATTCCACTGAATCTTGATGAATTAAGCACCAAGAAATTCAATTGAATTAAGAAACCAGAACTAAAAAAAGAAAAAGAAAAATCCAGAACTGAAACAGGGGCACGAACCAGCAAGATTTGAAGGAAAAATTTACTTCGTTAGTGATCAACAACTAATCAAACATAAGTGGATTTACAGAAGACTTTGTACAGATCACAATGAAACAGATTCTATGAAAATTGACGAACAACTGACGAAGAAAAAGGATCGTACAACAGGCACTGCTCATCAGCTTCTATTTATACTGATGTTTCTGGAAACGTTGTAACAGATTATAACTAATTCGTGCCACGTCAGCATAAAATATCTACTAGACCCATTTAACTGAAGTCAATCTGCACAACGACTCTGAACTTCTTCATATTTTCCATTTCAGTCCACAGACTCAAATACACACGTCTCCAAAAATAATAAGTTTATTTATTTATTTTTATTAATAAAATAAATTTTTATTAACTTTCGTTGATTTTGGTAGATTTTGTTTTTGAGCTGTTACTACACTGTCGGCTGGTGTGTCATCATACGTAGTAGCGTCATCAACCCTCTCGTGACTTCGACGGCCGAAACATGTTTCATGGCACAAATAATGACAGATTTGTTTGAGGTACGGCGGAGATGCCTATTCAAATATTTGAAGCCAGCCCCTCCTTTTTATCAAAACCACAAGCAGGCTCAGCCGAAATTGTTTAACATTTTTTTTAAAGGGGAACGACTACTTTAGCTGTATATATCAAGAAAATTAGCTAACAATTTATGCACTTAATTATTTATTTTGCCACACATTTGTAAGTTTTACTTACCTTGAGCAGTGGTCAATGCTGCCGTAAAATTATTAGACCCAAAATAAAGTGTGATGAGGGACAGGAATTAATGTTCCCATTAGCTGTAGCACCTAGCTTCCATCTCTAATTTTAACTTTCTATGGATGAAGTGTTTTCAAATTTGTCAAATGTCTGTAAACTGTTTAATAATTGAAGAAAGTTAAAATTCATTGTCTAAATTTAATGTTAAGGTCAAACTCCCAATAAAAAAAATTTATTTTCATTCAAAATTGCGATTGGATGGTAATCACTTTGTAAGAGAGATCCCCAAAAAATTTGTCTGATTGTTGTTCACTAGAAGGATTGTATCTTAGTGGTAACAATCATCTTGGTAGGATTCCATAATGGTTGGGTAATCTCTCGACATTACAACATTTTATAATGCCCAAGAACCGTACTCTTGAAGGTCTAATTTCAATGGAGTTTTATTAGCTTGATTCTCTTCAAATTTTAGACATTACAAACAATAATATATTTAGGAGTTTACTATCTTGCTGACATCCTCTCTCTATCACACAAATTCACTTAAAAAAAAAATGCCATACGGACATGTTAAAGAAGGTACATTTTTTAATTACTCTTCCTTAGGGACGTTATATCTTAGTTATAGCCACTTGAATGAAAGCATTCCAATTTGGGTTGCTAGGCTTTTGAAGCAAGTCACTTTATAAGTGCATTTGAAATTGAGATTGGGCAGCTGTAACTTGAAAGTTACAGCACTAAATTGTTTGGTAAACACTAACTGTTGTGGCTTGCAATCTATGTTGATATGATCTTTTACTTGTATTATGAAAGATATATTATATATTTTATAATTTTGTCAAAACTATTATTTAAAATTTATATTTATTACATGTTTTTAACTCTTATTTCATAATTATAATTTTTTTTCCACAGCCGCTGTAGCTTAAAAATTACAAGAACTCAATCCCAAATAGGACCTATATTGACTCATAACAATCTTAAAAATGAAGTGTCTATTCAATTTTAAACCAATTACAATTGATAAATCTTTCTAATAGCAATCTTTTCAGCCATATTCCTCATTGCTTAGACAAGGAAACATTTTTGATTGAGAGGGGATTGAAACAAGGAAAAAAAAAAGAGACCAGTTTTGACTTTTATCAATCAGTTGACTGTTAAGAAAGTATACAAATATAATTTTGTCCATTGGACTGTTAGAAAATACACCCAGGCCAGGCCCCAAGTCTTTCAATTTTCTTCCTTTTTACCATATTTATCGTTCTGTTATAAATTTCCACAATTCTACCTTTTTGGTAAACACGATTCATCACATTCCCCACGGATCATGCTTTCAAATTAATTCCTTTCAATATTTACCACTGTTTCAAGTTTCAAAATCATATGCTATTATTATATCGCAACAAGTCCGAAAATTCATAAACTTTAATATGTAAATCAATTGATTCAGTTAATTATTTATTCATTTTGCAAAGATCACTTCTATCAATCATAGTTTTGATTGATGTTCACACAATCCTTACTATACTTAGCAACTGAGATTTAATAAACTATTTTAGAGATATTTACCTTGATGTTCGGGCCAGGTAGGTTGAGGAAATCATGCAATATCTTCCACATATTTTAGAAATCTTATTTGATTGATAGAGGATTGAAACAAGATAACAAGATTGAATTTTGAGTTTTATCATTTAGTTGGCGGTCAAGAAAATATGCAAACATAATTTTACCCTTTGAACTATTAAAACCAATGAAGAGGTAACGATGTTTAAAAGATAAATTAAAGTTTTGATAGTTTTAAGAAATGAATTAAAGATTGTTATGGAGTAAATTGATGATTACCCTTATAAAAAAAAAATAATCTAATAATTAATACACGCAGGCTAGGCCCGAAGTCTTTTAATTTTCTTCCTTTCTTTCCGTATTTGTCGTTGGGTTATAAATTTCCACAATTCTACCTTTTTTTGTGCACGTGAATCATGACATACCCCGTGAGTCATGATTTCAAGTTATAATTCCTTTCAATGTTTGCCACGGTTTCAAGTTTCAAAATCACATAGTTATACATCGTAACAAGTCTGAAAATTCATAAATAATCAATAATATATAAATGTAATCATCAATTGAATCAGTCCATTATTTATTCATATTGCAAGCATCACCCCTATCATTCATAGCTTTCGCTTTTTAGTGATGTTCACAAAATCCTAAGCATACTAAGCAATTGAGATTTGATCAAATACACTTTGATAACATATTTTAAAAAACATAAATTCTTCTATAAAAAGTTATTTTTGTGGGGGGTTAATTTCCGTAGCTTTCTATTAGTTAATTTTTTCCAACTATTTTTAATGAAATTAGATAGGTTTACCTATATATCTGGGGCAAGTAATTTCAGTGAATTATGAATCACCTTCCACACATTTTAGAAATTTTATCTTTTTTAATTTTATACTTTTTCTTTAATTTACATCTTAGTTCACATGACCAAAAATTAAGTTCTACGGGTTTTGCATTTTGTGGAAATTCAGTTTTTTTTTTTTTTTTATTTTGTGGAAATTTCGGAGGAGTCAATATGGGTAGAAATTCATAGAAGGATGAATCAAAGTACTCAATTATTATTGTAGACTTGTAGGGCAGCTAGCTTGGTCCACACGTTTTAATGTTTGTTTACAGTTCAGTTTTCCATTTGATTAGTTAACAAAATAGAAACATGATTATCAATTTCAACTGTAAATGTCTTTCATGCATTAACTTTCTTCTTTTCTGTCCATATTTCTTATTTTGCTTTAATTTTCCACAATTCTACCTTGGATGATATATTTGATTCCCTCGAATTGAACGAACCGTTACCCACCCCACTTCAAAATTAATAATAATAAATAAAATTTTCAAGCAATTGAGATTTGACCCGCCCCACTTCAATAATAATGCTAATGGGAAATCATAAATTCTTCTACAAATAAAACGGTTAAACATGCTATGTGTTGACATGCTCTGCAGAGTCATTTAAGTTAGTTAGGAGCTCTGCGAATCTTATGGTGAGTTTAAATAAAATTAAAATAAGACTATAGCTCATCCGGGACCAACAACAAGATCAAATAACGGTTAGTGTACGGCTAAACATATTGGGCAAATGCCTTCAACTCCCTACAGTTTGGCTCAAAATCTCACCAGATTCCTATAGTTTGTAAAATATCCCAACACACCCTTCCTTCTAACTTTTTTCGTATATTTTATAGTTTTATCTCTAATGAATTTGGATAATTCAAATAAATTACATTAATTCATATATATCATGCAAATAAGGATCTTGTATTTTTGCCCCGAGAACCTGATTGAATGATTTTCAAATAATTTTATTTGGCTGATCATCTAAGTTTGAATATTGGGCCGAGGAGGTAGGGGCTTAAAATTTGATTGTGCACTAACCATCTTTCTACCTTTTAAATAATGATTATTATTTACGCAAGCGATTTGTTATGGTTAATTATTTTTACAATTATTAAAAAAAATATTTTTCGCTATCATTCAAATTTACACAATAACTTGTATTCACGTAAAACGCATTTTCTATAAGTGAAAATTTTGAATACCGATGGAAAATAATTTTTATTAGGAATATTAATGTTAATAATTGATTTTCTAAATTAAATTAAAAAATTTTGAAGCATTTCTTCATTTACTATAATTTATTGTTGATTAGCATATAAACATACAAAACATAATCAATCTAGTGTTGATTAGTATATATAAAAAATTAATTTTCTATATGAGTGAAATTGGATAATGCATTCTGTTTCCTCATTCACTCGCATAATCAGCCTCTTGAAGGAGTAACGACGTCGTAAAACTCAAGAACAAGGATTTGTTATTTGAACTTTTAACTTCAATCCACTTCATTTCTTATAAATGGATCAAATTAACTTGAAAAGAATATGCCTCTCCGTGATCATGTCCGATTGAGCTATGACTACATTGTTTTCTCATGATTCAATTAAACTATAAATACATTATTTTCTTAATCTTGTAGTTCACTGTACAGATTGGAATTTGGTGAGGTAGCTAGCCTAGTTCTAAAATCTAAAAGCTAGTTTACCCCTCTAAAATGTGAATTTGTATGTTTGCTTTCTTGATCATTTAGTCTGAAAAACTAAACCTGATATTGGTATGGCAGATTAATTGATTTATGAAAAATCATTGAAAATGTGAGGTGCTCGGAAATACTGCTACAATTTTCATAATGAAATTTTATTTCTTAAGCAAACATAATTGATACTTGAGAATTTTAACGAAGAAAAAAGTAATGAAAGTAACATTTTTTTTTGTAATTACATGAAATTATTACTCAAATTACAACTCATATTACATGATACTATAACTGGTATTTACAAATCATACTATTATTGGGATCAAATTACATCAATACTTATGGAGCTCTGCCCAGATTTTAACTCTCACTAATATTCGAGAGATGTTTACTCCACTCACACTTGGGTAAGAGAAAAGAGTACATTTACTTAATTATGCAATATAATTAAGGAAGGAAACATGAGACTATAACTGATATTTACAAATCAGACTATTATTAGGACCAACTTACATCAATACTTATTGAGCTCTGCCCAAGTTTTAACCCTCGCTAATATTCGAAGGATGTCTACTCCACTCACACTTGGGTAAGAGAGAATATTATCTTTATTCAATTATACAATGTAATTAAAGAATGAAATACCCCCACATTGCGCTTGTGGGTTCAAACTATTGCCCTCCAAGTTGGAAGGTAGCAGCCCTAACCACTCAGCCTTCTAATGAAACTAACATGTTAATTTCAATGATTAAATCTCCTGAGAATAAGGTTATGTACAACAAAATAGTAACGAAAAGTCATCCATATTTCAATAAAGATAAAACCACCAGTGTCGCCAACGAGGGTTCACATATACAACACCGACGATTCCCAATATCACAATTATATAGAATGTTGTAAAAGTGATATAAAAGCTCTCCAAGTCAATTAAATTATCATCTTGTCCGCTGCTAGTTGTGAAGCTTAGAGATGGCAAACTCAACATAGTGGACCGGCAGTGTTTTGGGCTTGTTGTTGCATTTAAATGTCACGAGACAAGCACGTGTTTTCACTTATAATTCATAAGCTTCAAAACGGCATCTGGTTGAAGTCGTTTTGGCTATCATTTAAGCAACACGCGTGACGAACATGTGAGCAGTTCTTTAACCAAGTTCGTTAAAGCCGTTATGCACGTGTCGTTAGTCTGCTCAATCTGGGTTTGCTAGTTTGTCACTGACGCAGTTATGAAGCTGGCTAACGAAGGAGATTGGGGTCATCACTGTTAACAAACTAGACAGAGATTGAGAAGAGAGAGGGTCATAGCTTATTCTCTGAAATCTCTTTTGTTAGCTTTGTAAAAAGATTCTTCTTTGATCATCAATATAATCTCACTGGAAAGCTTCTCCCTTGGTGCTGGTTGTGTCATTCTTGGGTTCTTTTGCTGTGTTTGTTCCAATTATAGGTTTATATTCATTAAACTTGTTTCTTGATTCTGATTAATTATTCTTGCTAAAGATTTGATTGTTTCTGGATTCAATCATAAGTTGTGCGTATCGTATTGATCTGTTCAAGATCAAGGGCAGTGTTTGATCTCGCTAGGTTAATAAGAAGGTCAAATCACTACACTAGTTGAAGCTTCCGCCATAGTTCCAGATGGTCCATTTTCATTGCAGCTCTTACATTGTGCTATTTTATTGTGAAATTTCAAAAAAGAGATGGAGAAATAGTTTTCTTCTTAAGTTGTCGCCAATGTATTGATAAGGTTAGGAGTCAGTATACATTCAGGTGTTGTATGCTTAAATCAGGCTATGTGGCAATGTGGATCAATATGAATGGTTGTGTGTGGCTTTATTAAGACAATCAAATGGCTATATTTACGGCAAGATATCTAAACATTTTTTTTCTTATGAATAGAATGTTTGATGGTAAATGGAAGTAAACAGGGAATCAAGGTTTGCATCATTTTCACTTCTTAGAGCACCAGGCTACAGTAAACATTTGCAAGTTTAAGGCTGCAATCAATGAGCAGATCAACTGGCTTCAGTCTATTGTATGTTGCTATCTCTTAGAAATTCTTTGTTCTGTATCATTTTATCTTCTTTTTGTCTTTATATCAGTTGAGATATTACTTGTCTTTCTGGGTTTGTGTTATAGTGTGGAATTCAACGTGCTCTATGTACCACACCATGTTTGCATATAAAGCCTAGTACAATGTTGCTCTCAAGAGCCCTGCCTAGTAATTACTTATGAGTCATATTTTTCCTAATTTTGTCACTACTTGTACTTATGTATCAAGTGATGAATAATGTCGTAATCAGAATTTTCAAGGGGGAATTGGGGAATATTGCCCCCTTCAGAGTTTGAAAAGCCAGAGAACGGAGACTTTTTATATTGTATGGTACCATAGTATACCCTGTCTGCCTTTCTTAATGAGAAAGTAGCAGATTCTCCTTCAATTTAATTTTTTTTTGTTCCAGGCCAAAATCAGAAAATTTTCTTTTCACGAGCCATATTCTATTCTTGATGAACATTATGTGGCAGTTCAAAACATGGATCCTCATAGTCAATTGTGTCGATGGTACGTGGGTGTGTCTGACATTTTTATTAGTAATTTTAATAGTCCCTTGAGAAATTATTCTATTAAAAAAAATAATTTGTCCAAAAATAATTTTTCTACTCACAGGCCATGATCCGTTTTTGATGAACATAAGTTGGTTGTTCAAAATGTGGATCCTCAAATCAAAATGGCAAAATTTTTTCATGATGATTCTTTAACTAAACAGGTGATTTTAGATTTCATTTCTTGTGTCTATTATATGTGGGTATGACTGACGTTTAAGGAATAATTACAGCAGTGCCCTAAGAGAATGCAAAATATATTCAACCACTAAAACTAAAAGTCAATTTACTTATTTATTTTTTTATTTTATTCCATCTCATTCGAATTTTATAAAACTAGTGGGTGTGTTGTAGCTAATCTTATTTGTCCCTTTGAAATAACTGATAATACTTTAATCATTGAATGTTTAACAGACTCGTAACGTAACTACCACGTCAAACAAACACGTAGTCTCAGCTGTTAACTAAAACTGCATACCCGATACATATATAGAAGAGTACGAAGTAGGGCGAAGACAACATATTGATTGACTGGGGGCTCATTCAACGGCAATATAAAAAAATTTAAAAAGTAATAAATATATAAATTTGAAAGATTTATCATACTTCAATATATGTTTACAATTGTCCTTTCAAGTTTTCATACATTAATAATGTTGCATTACAAGTTCATTATCAATATTATTAAATAAGTATTTTTCTATGTAAATAATTAAACTATCATTCATCCATTACTCACAGCTTTATAATCAATTCTTCAAAATGTTCATGGCTGAAAATACTCTCTCTACACTAGCAGTGGCAACAGGTAAAGTCAATGCTAATATTATTAACAAGTAAACCAATGGATATACCTTATGTCTTTTAGTCTCGCACTAGTGCGCATATCCAAAATATATGTATCAAGTTGAATTTTAAGTGCCATGATATCAATTGCAGAGAACTCATTTGGATACAACTGACAGAAAATAACTCATTTAGATCAATTGTTTGTTGAAAGAAATTATGGGGGGCTTAAGAAAAATTTATTGAGAAGTTTTGGCAAATCAAATTAATTATTAAAACAATTTTTTTTTTTCAGTGGGGACTTAAGTCCCCACTTGTTCCAAGGTAAATCCGCCCCAGCGAAGCAGTGGAGTTAAAGCAAAGCGTTTAAGAAGTGATTTAAGCTGATGCAAGCGTAAAGTATAAGAAGAATAAAACAACATCCTTTTACTGTAGCCAACAAAAAATTGGAGCTTCCTAGTAAGTTATTCAATTCAAAAGCTTCTGAGCTGTGCCATTTGGCTTTCGAATTTGGTCAACAAAAGTCTAAGAGCATCTCTAAAAGCCTCTATAAATTTTACTCTTTAAATATCTATTTGTTTACCTATGTGGCAAATAGAAGGGTGAAAAAATATGATATTCTCCAAAAGACTCTTCAAATATAAATAAGTTAATATTGTTTTAATCATATAATTAGTTTTTTAAAGGAAAAGTCAATAGCAATTAAAGCACTTCTCTCTTTCTTCAATGAAAAGTAATAAAATATAAATTGAAGAGGAATAAATTAACTCTCCAAATTTGAAGAGAGAGAATCAATTCTTATTTGAAGAATTTTAATTGAAGTGTCTTTTGAAGTTTTCAATATTGATGTGGCTCTTCAAATAAATAATAAAATCTTATTTAAAGAGCCTTTTGGTGGTGCTCTAACATGCTCTGTTCAAACTTATAATTTTCAAGAAGCTGTCAGCCACACCGTTCACTTCCGCACACAAGACCGCCACTAAGAAGCTTATAGTACAGGGGAAAATGTATGAATACCTTGAAGATAGAAGCCCAATAGTAATCATACCGACAGCGAAATTTACTTGCTTCAAATGGATAAAACACGCGCTTCGCCTTATAATTGAACACCCCAAGTTTACGAACTTTTGATGACCTTATATCAACACCTGAAAAATCATTCAAAAAAATCAAAATTAATAAATTTTTTGGACTTCATAAATGGAAAAAAAATTGAAAATGTTAAAAAAAGCTTACTGTTGGACACTATCTTGCACTGGGAAGGGACAAAAATGGAACTGGAAACTGATGATTCGCCGAATAAAACAACTACGATTCCAATAAAAAATGCCAACAAAAAGCAAGTTAAAATTGGGAAAACGAGGGTTAAGATCAAGCGCATGGAGGTGAAGTTAAAACCCTTTTTAGGCCTTTCATCGTAAGGCGGCATTTCAACGGAATCATCCATGGTGGGGTATTATCATAAATTTAGGGAATTTAGGGGGTGTTTCGATCTTTTGTGTCACCGGAATCATTATCCGGTGATTAGATATTTTCCTTTGAGAGGGAACAAAAGAGTAAGGGTGGGCACGGTTCGGTTCGGATCGAAATTAAGTAGAACCGATTTAAATCAGTTATTTTATCAAAAGAACTGAATAAGAACCGAACTCAATAAGAACCGAACTCAAACGGTTCTTTTCGGATCGGTTCGGTTCGGTTCGGTTTTTTCGATTCTGGGCCTATTGGGCCTATTTTGAATTTTTAGCCCATTGGGCCTCATGAATGTAATAATTTTTTTAACAATTAATTTATTCTAATTTTATTACAAATATTAACAATAAATACAAAGTATTCAAAACACATTTTATCACTAATATCTTACTAACTATTAATAAGATACTCCCAAAATATGAAATATTAAAATTTCAAAATACATAACCAAACTCCAATACTCCATCTATATAAACATAATCATAATGTTATAAAGAGAAATAAAAATAACAACAATTACAACTTACAACACAAAATAAAAAAAAAATTGCAAACAAATGCCAACAATATTCTCCCATCTTCATCAATATCAACATCAACTTTAGGCATTTTCCAACTCAATATTTGGATCTATAAAAAAAATTTAAACAATAAATAATTAAATAAACAATCTATATAAATAAGATGCTAGTTTAAAAAAAATAAAGAAAACTTACTGGTAAGCAACATCAATCAATTGTCATTTACTCCTCAGCTACTTGCTGTTGTTCTTGAGATTGCATTGGCCTAAAAAATTCTTCAAGAAATTAAAACAATTATATTAAAATAATTAATTCTAATATTCAAAATGTTATAAGTGAAATAGAAAAAAATAACATAATAAATTACAATATTACATGTTTCAACTAATTCATAGAATTCAGCTTCTTCCTGACTTGGTTGTATTGTACGCTCTCCTAATAGAGTTGAACGAAGCCAATTTTGAGTGCATATTAATGACTCGACTGTTTTATGAGTTAAAGAACTCCTAAAAGGATCAAGAATGCGCCCTCCTGTACTAAATGCTGATTCAGAAGCCACAGTAGACACCGGAATTGCCAAAACATCTTTGGCAATTTGAGATAAAATCAGATACCGAGGCCCATTCAATTTCCACCAAGTCAAAATATCAAACTGGGGATTACTAGCACTCTCACAAGTCTCTGACAAGTACTTTTCAACATCATTTTTTCCACTAATGTCATCATTTGAACTTTCTTTCATCTTTTTAAATTGTGTAAAAGGATCAAATAACTCAATACTACTACTAGCACCATCATGAACAGCCGTACATCTCTCACCTCTATTTGGATTACTCTCACCACCATAGCTTTCAAGAAGCTTCAACAACAACTCTTTAATATTAGCTCTCAATTCATCAACCTTTCTAATATCATACAAGCTACTAAAACACCATATAACAAAGTCAAGTTTGCAGCGAGGATCAAGCACATTTGCCACAATCAACAACATGTTAACCTTTTCAAAAAAATGACCCCAATACTTGACAAATTTTTCCTCCATCTTGTAACCCATTTGATTTAACAAAAAATCATTAAAATCTGAAATATGAGTGTGCAACCCAAGAGGGGGGGGTGAATTGGAATTTTAAAAATTATCCTAACAAATCCACACAACAAGCAATCTAATGCCTTAATAAATTCGAAAACAATAAATTCAATCAAAGCACAATAATTAAAGAGTAAGGGAAGAGAAAGCAAACTCAAGGATTTTTACGTGGTTTGGCAATCCCCGCCTACGTCCACGCCTCCAAGCACACCGGGCTTGAGGATTTCACTATCCAAGCCTTTCCAAGGCTTCAAACGATTACAATTGACTTCAAGGTGTCAATGAACCTTTACAACAAGAGATTATATCTCCAATCTCTTCACTCCAAGTGTTTCTCACACTTGTACTCTCACAATTTGATGAGAAATGAAAATTACAACAAAAACTCTCTTTAAGAGTGGATTTACAAATGATAGCCCAATGAAGATTTAATCTATGAAGATTTTCGAATTTGAAGCTCAATATAAGTTGTGTGCACTTGTTTATGCTTGCTTGAGTTACCAAAAATGAATTGGTTTTGAGTTTATATAGTTTGAACTCAAAAACTAGCCGTTACTAGCCGTTATGCACATTTTTTGTCGTAACCGGCTTGCCGTTTATGGACATCCGGTTAGCCGCTTTCGTTCTGGTGCTTACTACCCCGTATCCGACTTGCCGTTTATTAGTATCCGGTAAGCCGCTTGCTACAGTAACTGCTACAGTAAAACATTTCCCAAAATTTATAGTTTGACCCCAAAACTTTATAAAACTGTAGTATGGCCCAAAACGTTATTAAACTTTGCAAATAAGTCCAATTTCAGAATTTCTAAATAATTCTTCGTTAATCCCAAAACTTTCTGAAATTATGATTTCGCCCAAAGATGCTATGACACTTTTCAAATAAGTCCTTTACCAAAATTTCAAGCAATACTTGTTTATATCAAAGTTTTCAAAATTCTTTCAATTAAACCATAAACTTTGAAAAACAACCAATTTCATAAAATCATTTTTCCATTAAGTATGAAACATTTATAATGTGAAAATAATGATTTATTTAAAAAGAATAAAAACAATCAATTTCATAAAATATTTTTCCATTAAATATAAAACCTTTAAAATGTGAAAATAATGATTTATTTAAGATGTATAAAAAATAATTTGATTTTAAAAGATTAATCATTCTTAATCTTGTTTGTTATCATCAAAATCAACATTATGAAAACATATATGTTAACAATCTCCCCCTTTTTGATGATGACAAACATTTCATGTATTTAAACAATCATTTTTCATAAAATCATTTTTCCATTAAATATAAAACATTTATAATGTGAAAATAATGATTTATTTAAAATATATAAAAAATAATTTGATCTTAAAAGATTAATCATTCTTAATCTTGTTTGTTATCATCAAAATTAACATTATGAAAACATATATGTTAACAAAATCAACCAGTGACTTCAAATGAATATAAACTTTCCACATTTCATTCAAGAAATTATTGGAAGTGACTGTTAAAGAGCTGCTGAATTTTAAAGTCACATGATAAAAAATCGAAAGACACTTGACTAACCTCTTTGCATTTTCCCAATCCTTATCAATCGGTGGCCCCACCCTCCTTTATTCACTCTCATCCTCATCAAACCAGTTTGTATAATGGCCATCATCTTCCTTTAGCCTCTCAAATGCTACCGCTTTTTCTAACATCAAATATGTTGAATTCCACCGAGTCGGCACGTCTAACACCATAAGCCCTCCACGTGAGATTTTCTCCCTATCAACACATGTTTTGAACTTTTGTAATCTTGCCGGAGATGATCTAACATATTTCACCGCATTTCGAATACTAGCTATTGATTGACTCACTTGTGACAACCCATCTTGCACAATTAAGTTGATTATATGCGCCGAACACCTCACATGCATATATAAACCATTCAAAACCATCGAATTTCCACTCCAATCAGGTGAGCAGAGCAAAGCTGTCGCGTGGTGGCCTCAGGCCTGTGAGTTGAAGCTGTCCCACGGTGAAAAGAAGCTGCAGCTTTCGCGGTGAGCAGCGTGTTGCACGGTGACACTATCGCCGGTGAGCAGCGTCGGCTGTGATTGCAGTGGATTGGGGTGGGTGATTTGGATTTGGTTTCGATTTTGAATCTTTGATTTTAGCTTTAGGGTTTATTTTGGGGGAAATAAAGATTTACGAAATTGTAACACTTACATATATATACTCATGATTGTGTGTATGCAAGTTTATGTTAGTTATCTTGCACAATCAGTTAAAAATTAACACATGTTTGATTTGAATAAAATCAAAAAATAATTCGGTTTTTCGGTTCAGTTTTTCGGTTCAGCTAAGTGAACCGAATACCAAACCGACATTTCGGTTTTTTTTTACAAATGGTATATTTCGGTTTTTTAAAAAAATAAAAACCAAACCGAATTAGAAAAAACCGTCGGTTCGGTTCGGTTTTTTTAAGACTACGGTTTTTTTGCCCACCCCTACAAAAGAGAACAAGAGCTTATTTATTTGGTGGGGGTGGCCAAAAGCTTTTTAATGGTCAAATTAAAGAAAATAGAGTCAGTGGGCCTGGGCCGGTCTTGTAACGGTTTGATCATTTGCTTTATGTGCAATCTGACGGCCCGGTTTACAAGTGTTGAATTAATATATAAAAATAAAATGAATTCTTCTTGAAGGCAATGGAAAAATTATTTGAAGAGCATACTCTATTTGACTCAGTTTGGTTTGCAATATAAAGAACTAAAAATTAAGTTTTAAAATATAGAATACAGCAAAAAATATTGAATTTTTTTTATTAAGGCATAAGAAGTGAAAATAATTTAATAATCATTAAAATAGATCTGCTGAAAACTCAAAAATCCAATTAAACTAGCCACAAGACATTCATAGCTCAAAATCTGTACCGTTAATTATCATCAGTGCAAATTATTGGTAGCTTATAATTACATGTTACACTAACTAGTTATGTTACTTCTAATAAACAAAAAGAATCTCTTATATTGTCCCTTTGTGTCCATAAAACTCATTTTCTAATCAATGTATGCGTTTATGCATAGAATTGGATTTTTTTTTCTCTAAGTTAATGCAAAATACAATTAAAATTTATTTTAAGCAAAAAAAGGTGGAAGAAATAAAGAAACTTTTGAAAATTTGGAAACTCTTTCTGCATGTATGCGCTAGAATGCATTGCTCTCATGTTTTTTACCACCTCCCCTAAAAGGTGCAATTTATGATGTAATGCATTGTTGCCTTGGAAGCATATGACAAACCAATAACAAAAACAAAAATACAATAAATATTAAAAAAAAAAACTCTCTAAGGCCTGTGTGTAGCTAGCATATCATATTTGCTATCCACCACTTCTCTCTTCTTCTCTTCCCTTTCATCCCTTTTTCTTCTCTTGTGGTATTCTAAGCACGAATTCAACAACGGCGACGACGACAAAAGTTTCTATCAATCAAACATTAAACAAAAATCAATACGTTGGTGACTGTATAAATATAATATCGTCGTTGTCTACTAATTCTTCACAAATTTTTAATTTTGAGCTATCATTGCAACAAGTCACTAATGACCATGAGGTAACGCCACTTTCACTCTTTTTTTTTTTGTCTTTCAAAATGATAACATTACCATTTTCTTTTTAACAAGTTCTTCAAATTTATTGTCAGGATTTGAAGTATTAGTGTTGCAATATAACCTAAAGTAATTTTGCTTCATAGCCATTATTGATGGAAAAATTTGAAATTCTCCTAACGAATTTGTGATAGCTATAATTTATTTCTTATGCCCCTATTACTACTATTTGACAAAGCTTTTTCAATATACTCTAAGTCTGCAGTGCTAAATGGAGTAAATAATCTCATGACCTTCTATTATTTCAATTTAGAAACTAACGGGATTCCGTTGATAATTAGTCACAAATCAGGGAACCAGATGATATTAAACGAACAAAAGAAAAAACCCAAAACCGTGTTTATTTATTTTAGGATTAAATTGTTAATTTAATTATTTTTTATTAATATTTAAATAAAAAATTATTATAAAAATAAATTAAAAAATATAAAAAATAATGTTAGGAAAATTATTATTTTAACGATAGAAATACTAATCTCCTTTGCCATTTTTTAAAACAAAAAATTCCATTCAAAAGTGTTCCAAAAATAAAAGCAAAAATATTATGTTGTGCTACTCCAAATTTGCCGGTCGGTTTAAAAGAAACTCAGTGAGCTCTGATTGATTTAGGCTCTCTCTAACATGACGGAGCTTCACTAGTATCTGCCTCTCTGCTCTGCATGCACTTATTTGATGGTTCGTTTTATCTCTCTTCATCTTTTATTTTATTTTCTTTTCAGTTCTCTTTACATCCATTCTATTGATTCCGTTAATGTTGTTCAATCTTGCAATCTGATGGCTTTACGAACAGACCCTTTTGTTTTCTTAAGCGCCTGTTTAATGTTGAACTTAAGTTCATGTGTTCTGTGAAATCCATTTCTGTTTTTTGATTTTTTTTTTAATAAGTAAATGCTCATTTTGTTTCATAATTTAGATGCGGATACCCTTTTGATAGTTATGCTTAAACTTGATGCAGAAATTGAGGAGCACTGTAAATAGGCAAGTTTCAGTAGAAATGGGGCAGTCTGATGCTGTTGAATATTTTAATATCAATGACCAACCATCTTCTCCTAGAGTCCATGGCACTAAAAAAGTATCAATCTTGCCACTTATTTTCCTTATATTCTATGAGGTTTCTGGGGGGCCGTTTGGTGTTGAGGATAGTGTAAAGACAGCTGGTCCTCTTTTAGCACTTCTTGGTTTCTTGGTGTTTCCGATTATATGGAGTGTCCCTGAAGCTTTAATTACTGCCGAGATGGGTACCGTGTTTCCTGAAAATTGTGGTTATGTGGTTTGGGTTTCATCTGCCTTAGGCCCATATTGGGGTTTTGAGCAAGTTTGGATGAAATGGCTAAGTGGGGTTACTGATAATGCTTTATACCCAGTTCTGTTTCTTGATTACTTGAAGTCTGGTATCCCTGCTTTGGGCGATGGGTTACCTAGAGCCTTTGCGGCGTTAGCTTTGACTTTTGTTCTCACTTTCATGAACTATAGGGGTCTAACCATTGTGGGATGGGCTGCTGTTCTTTTAGGGATTTTCTCACTCCTTCCTTTTGTGGTTATGGGACTTGTGTCCCTTCCCAAGTTAGAGCCTTCAAGATGGCTTGTATTAAATTTAGGTGAAGTGGATTGGAATTTGTATTTGAACACCCTGTTTTGGAATCTCAACTACTGGGACTCAATAAGTACACTAGCTGGAGAGGTGGATAACCCAAAGAAGACTCTTCCAAAGGCTTTGTTTTATGCTTTGATCTTGGTCGTTTTTGGATATTTCTTTCCCTTTCTAGTTGGAACTGGAGCTATTCCATTAGATCGCGACTTGTGGACCGATGGTTACTTTTCAGGTATCGCTAAAGTGCTTGGAGGAGTTTGGTTGAGTTGGTGCATCCAGGGGGTTGCAGCAATGTCCAATATGGGCATGTTTGTGGCTGAGATGAGCAGCGACTCTTTCCAACTTTTGGGGATGGCTGAGCGTGGAATGCTACCTGAGTTTTTTGCTAAGAGGTCTTGTTATGGGACTCCTTTGATTGGAATCATATTCTCAGCATCTGGTGTGGTTTTGCTATCATGGCTGAGCTTTCGAGATATTGTAGCTGCAGAGAACTTCCTGTACTGTTTTGGAATGATTATGGAGTTCATAGCATTTGTATGGTTAAGGATACAATATCCTGCTGCATCTCGTCCCTACAAGATACCCACTGGCACTGTTAGAGCCATTATCATGTGTATTCCTCCAACCATATTGATTTGTGTTGTGTTGTGTTGGCTCTTTCTTCTTTAAAAGTTGTAGCTTTAAGCGTTGGTGCTGTGGTGATTGGTCTCGTAATGCAGCCTTGTCTCAAGTATGCTGAGAAGAAGAGATTGATGAAGTTCTCCACTAGTGCTGAGCTTTCAGATCTTCATGGCCCTGAGCAGGAGAGTGTTGATTCATTACCAGAGTAACCAATCTTGGCTACAATGGGAGAGGTCAAGATCCAACTACAAGGGTTCTAAGCAGTCACTATTTAAACCTTGCGTCAGGATGTCAACTGCAGATAATTAAGTAGGTGCAACAAGTAAACCCATGATCTCTTATTATAATTGTGGATGCTAGTAATAAGTGGCCAAAAGCTGCTTATCATTTGTTGTTTTGGAGTGATTATAGATGATAGTGTTAATTTAACATGTAGAAATATGCAAACATTAGTAGCTTAAAGTACCATATAAGTTAGATCTCAGTAGATCGTAGCACTATCTCATGGTGTGCAACTATGTATTTCAAGTTGGGGAATTGTGGATCTAGCAATTGTTGCCACAAGCAGATTCTTGTTAGAACCAGCAGCGTAAAGATATTCTACAGTGGTTCTAATATTCTTTTATCTAAAGATAGTTCATCCAGAAAATGATTCATACTTGATAAGTCAATATATCTGCTGCAACAAAAACTCATATATAAAATCCTTTTGGAGTCTGGAGCATTTATCATAAGGTTAGAACATAGCTTTCACATTGTGCTGGTTATTGTGAAATTTCAAAAAAGAGATGGAGAAATAGTTTTCTTCTTAAGTTTTTGCCAAATGCATTGATAAGGTTAGGAGTTGGTATACATACAGCTGTTGTATGCATAAAGCATGCTGTGTGACAGTAGATCAATATGAATGGTTATTTGTGACTTTATTATGACAGTCAAACAACTATATTTATAGCAAGATATCTAAACAATTTTTTGTATTACTAGAATGTTTGACAGTAAATGGAAGTCAAAAGGGAATCAGGGCTTGCATCATTTTCACTTCTTAGAGCACTAGCATACAGTAACTATTTGCAAGTTTAAGGCTGCAATCAATGAGTAGATCAAGTGGCTTCAGCCTATCGTATGTTGCTGTCTCTTTGAAATTCTTTTTTCTATATCATTTTATCTTCTTTTTGTCTTTATATCAGTTGAGTTATTACTTCTCTTTCTGGATTTGTGTTATAGTGGGGAATTCAACGTGCTCTATGTACCGCACCATGTATGCATATAATGCTTAGGACAATTTTGCTCTCAGGAACCCTGCCTAGCAATTACTTAGGGCTCATATTTTTCCTAACTTTGTCACTACTTTGATTGCATCAAGCGATGAATAATGTCGTAGTCAGAATTTTCAAGGGGGAATTTGGCAATATTGGCCCCTTCAAAGTTTGAAAAACCAAAGAACGGCGGCTCCTTATATTGTATGGTATCATGGTATGCTTCGTATGCCTTTCTTCATGAGAAAGTGGCAGATTCTCATCCAATTTAATTTCTTTTTATTTTGGGCCAAAATAAGAAAATTTTCTACTCACAAGCCATACTCTATTCTTGATGAACATTAGGCGGCAATTCAAAGCATGGATCCTCAAAATCAATTGTGTCGATGATATGTGGGTGTGTTCGACATTTTTATTAATAATTTAGTAGTCCCTAAAGAAATTCTTCTATCAACAAAAATAATTTGTCCAAAAATAATTTTTCTACTCAACGGCCATCAGTGATTCTTGATGAACATTAGCTTGCAGTTCAAAATATGGATCCTCAAATCAAAATGGTAAACTTTTTTCATGAGTGATTTTTTAACTAAACAGGTGATATTAGATTTCATTTCTTGTGTCGATAGTATGTGGTGTAATTGATATATGGGGAACAATTGTAGCAGTGCCCGAAGAGAACACAAAATATAGTCAACCATAAAAAATAAAAGTCAATTTTGTATTTATTTTTTTATTTTATTCTATATTACTTGAATTTTATAAAAATAGTAGATTTGTTGTAACCAATCTTATTTATCCCTTTGAAATAACTAATAGGGTCCAGCTATGAAAGCAACAGTGGTACTGTACCACTGTTGCAACATAGTTTTGGCCTAACTAATAATACTCTATCACTGAATAGAACAGTACAAACAAACACGTAGCGTCAGCCGTGAATTACAACTGCACAACCGCTACATACCTAAAACAGTACAAAGCGGTGCAGCGTTTAAGTAGTGATTTAAACTGATGCTTTCTAGCAAGTTTTTCTATTCAAAAGCTTCTGGGTCGTGCCATTGGGCTTTTGAATTTGGTCAACAAAAGTCCAACATGCTCTGTTCAAACTTATAATTCTCTACTATTACCTTACCCGATAATACAATCCAAGTACCTGGCAGCCACACTGCATACTTCCACTATCATCTTCTCCTAGGGTTTTTAATTAAATACCCTTTAATAGTTTTAAAATTATTTAAATACCCCTTTCCTTTTTTGTTTTCATGGATACCCTAACAAATGTGAGTAAAGTCTAAAATGCCCTTAATGAATGAATCAAATTCACTCAACTTCCTTGTCTTCATATTTCTTTAACACCCAAATCTCTTCTTGCTGCCGAAATTCTCTCAAAATCTCCTAGAATCTCTCAAAATCTCTCATAACTTCTTACACAAATATGATTATGTATTCATTTCTTTAACACCCACTTTTTTTTAACTGAAATAATGTGCATTACTTATTAAACAACCCAATAAGGTATGTTAATGTTGTTGGGTTTTAAGTTTTTTTATTTTTAGGAAAATTTAGAAATTTTCTTCACATTATAATGTTTTATTTTCACCATTTTTTCTTATATATAGAAATATATGCAATATAGGTTGTTTATAACTTATTTATGGCGAAAATGTTTCGCGTCGTGCATTCCTTTTGATACTGTGTATGTCATATAGTTAGTCATGTAAGTCGTGTAAGTAATATAGTCGTGTAAGTCGTATAATTCGTGTAGGTCATGTAAGTAATATAGTCATGTAGGTCATGTAGGTCATGTAAGTAATGTAGTTGTGTAGGTCGTGTAGTTACTTGTATATGAAATTTGATATTATTGTTTTTATTGTATCATCATATATGGTTTTGGTACGTGTGCTTATTCTCTTCAATGGTGAATGGATTGAGCAAAATGACGAGTATAAATTCAAAGGTTCCAAGGCTAAAGGGATAATGATACCACGATCGACAACATATGCCGAATTGGTGGAGAAGATAGCTCAAGTTATTGATATAAATACTTCGGAATTCGAAATCACAATGAAGTTCAAGCTTAAGACATATGATCCTATGCCACCAGTTAAAATTCAAACCAATGATGTGGAATTTTTCTTAAAGGAAGTAGCTAGTGGAATGGAGTTTAGAAACCCACTCTGCATTACTTTTGAACTTAGATAAATTTCAACA
>NW_006262201.1:28254736-28336938 GCF_000493195.1 Citrus x clementina | reverse complement strand
AAGAGTGAGGGTATCACTGGTAGTGCGAGACGAAGGTATCGCAAAAATTATATGTAAAATATTATCGAAACTACTATCTTCTCATAAGGAAACTTAGTTCTATGGTATTGAATAAAAGAATCCATTTTAAAGTTACAACTCTGAAATATTTAATGTTTTATATTAAAATCATTGCTAGTGACATCCATGACTTAATAATTTTATTGGTTCAAATGTTGAAGAGACCTTGTGACTTCTTACATCACTAGCACAGACTAGCGTGTGACTAGCAAAAATAATATGATTGGGGTTTGTTATGTCTTAAATTGTGCTTCTTGTCAAGATTTATGTCAAGTGTATTTTTTTCTTTGCTTTCTCCTTCAGCTAGTGGTTTTATTGTTGTTTTCCCGGTCTCGGGCCTTTGCAGGTAGATGCTGAGAAAATATATCATCAACACGTTATTGCTATTTTAGAGAAGTTGTATGCGGAGGTTTGGGACTATGCATTTTAACTTGCTTGTCTGCATCTATCTATTCCTTGGAGCGTTCTCTTCTTATTTACTGCTAATAATATTGCATTTACCATTTTCGTCTCACTTATGCAAAAGAATAATTGTGACTTTTTATTCTCTTCCAACCCTTGCTACTTGAATTAGATGATCGTATAGGAGCAATCAAATGAGTCCTCCCCGCAACATGTGACTTTGGAAATGGATGTAAATGCCTCATGTGTCTATCAGAATACTGATTCAAACAGAGCTGATTTGCAAACGCATATTAATCAGAATGACGTCTAATTTATAGCGAAAGTAAGGCTTCTGCTCTCTACTATCAATATCTCAGCAACATCAAAGCTGAGTTAGGCATGCCAAAGAAAGACAAACCACTAAAAGTTGTGTAACCACTCACGATGTAGCAGGTGATGTAAAGTCTTGATATTGCTTATAGATACAAGACTGATAGCTCAGCATCCCTCTTTTTAAGATTTTCTCTTAAGTTAGATGGGCCTTTTTATGATTATGTCCGAATTATGATTCTCCTTACTTGGTTTACCTAGAAAAATTATGTTTATATGGATGTGACTTGGGGGCAATCTATGTATTTGATGATAAATCTGGCCGAGAAAGCTTATATTGCTAGGCAGAGGAAATTGACTGACCATAAGCTCTCATGTTAAATCCATCACTCAAAAGATGTCGGACACTTGTAATCCTCATTATCTATGACTTTTTTGTGCACAGGCCATGTTTTGTGGAGAGCAGTCAAAATTTCAAATTTAAAATCTGATCCATAATTTAAATAACTACAAAAGTTATACATAACTTATTAGACTTTGATAGCTCTTAGTAACCCAATCGTCATGATATCGTATAGTACATATTAATGTCGTAGTAAAAATGGAATTTTGTTTCTAATATATCTTTGTTGGCCATGATCATAGTGGTTACAATGAACGCTGCTGCTACTGTTGCTGCTTTTGTTATGCTTTTTTTAAGTTCTATTTATCCCATTATCTTGCAGGTTATACATCCATTTGATGCTCAAGCAAATGGAGAGCTAAGTCTTTTAATTGATGATTATGTTGTGGTTCGCCAGGTACTTTCCCCTCTAAATACTGACACATAGATTTTTCTACTATGCTATTAACTTATCCTTCTAACAACTTATGATATGTGGAATTTAGAAATAATGCTTATACTTATTTGATATTCAAAGCACATGGCATTTTGTTCTTAAAATTTTGATTGAAAAGCAATGAGTTAACAAATGATGGTTGGTTTTCTTTCTTCCTACCATATATTCCCTTTTACATTGAAATGCAAATCATAATCTAGTAGGGTTGCTAGCTCAGTTCTAAACCACCCAGTTTACCCTTATAGACATGTGAATTTATATCTTGTTATGCTTCCATAGTTATGTTGTTATTCCAGTGATCACAACTAGTTCACTCATTCTACATAAAAGAATTAGTTTTCCCCTTAGGTCTTTGAACGGTCAACTTTTGTTTAATTCACCGTTTTAGTTATAACTTCTCAAGGTGGCTCGTACTGGATGGTTGGAAGGTGAATGCAAGGGCCAAGCTGGTTGGTTTCCCTCGGCATACATAGAAAGACGAGAAAAAGCCCCAGCTAGCAAGATATCAGAAGCAAACTCCTCACCCGAATGTGATGTGACTTCTTAATGAACTCTTGCCAAGTATCTATATGTTCTTTTTCTTATATTATATTTGCTATTTTAGTTTATAGAATGACTGCGACAATTGATAAGTGGTTTGATTGCTTCTTTTAATGAAATCTTACTAAGCTCCAAGTAATATGTGCGATCATGTGCATTTTAATATTTGTATTTATCTCTAAGTTGAGGAGAATATCTGTAGTAACAATTGTGTTTCCAAATTGCCTTGAAAAAAATACACATCATGTTTAGCAACAAATTTTTACTGTTATTTCTTCCCATTTTTAATTTACTTTCTCCCTGACTTGAATGTTATATTAGTAGCTTGATCATAAAGTAACTCAAATCAATCAAACTGCCTTCATGCAAGAGATTGAATTTAGAATTTCTCTTTGTGAAACTTTTCAATCATAATGTTATGAAATATGTGCACATGAACTTGTTAATTTCTAGTTGCATTTGGAGTATGTATGATATAATCTGAATCACTTGCATAATGTTCTTCATCTTCCACTTGAAGGTAATGAAACTTCTAACTAGTGAATTTTCTAGTCTTAAAATTATGAAATATGTGGGATTGACTTAGAAATTTTTGGTAACATCTAGAGAATGTATGGTATAATTTGAATTTATTCGCATAATCTTCATCTTCATTGATTTGTAAATTATGAAACTAATATATAAAAAACTAATGTTAAATCCTAATTATCTTTAGTTCTTAAAATTGTTGAGGAGATATGAAATTCTGGTGGGTGGATTTGAGAGTTTTAGCTTTGAGAATACTGTTTAATCTCTACTTTGATGTTGTTATGCCCCTTGTTGTGGTGAGGCATTAATCTTCCTGATTTTTTTGTTAGGCTTCAACTTTATTGGATATATACCTTTCTTGATGAAATGTATGGGTCCATCGATTTGGTGTTAATGTTGCTAGTGAAGAAGATGATGATAGCACCATAATCGTTATTTTTTAGAGTAAAATAGGCGATCAAGTGTATCTAGGTGTTTCATTTCTTGTGTTTAATTATAAAATTATTCTGAATATAGTTTCTAAATGAATGTTATAGAGTGAATGCTTTTAACATTGGAGATGGTTCTCTTATTTAAGTATGCTGCACAGTATAGGGAAGCTATAAGTTATGGTGGACAGATATGGGTTTGGATCCATCCTGCTCCAAATCCAGATCTGCAAAACATGATCACTCAGTTTTGTAAGTGTAGAGACAAATGTGAAGTGCTTGGAAGTTGGAAGCTATATAATGCTAAATACTACTACAATTTTAATAAAAAATTATTTCCTATACAAACTTGATTAGTACTTAAAGAATCGTAATTAAACTACTAAATAATTTCAATGACAAAATCTTGTTGGAATAAGATTGTCTACAACAAAATAGTAACATGTAGTTATCCACATTTCAACAAAGTAAAACCATCTACGTCGCCAATAAGAATTTACATATAAAATAATAACAATTGCGAATATCACAATTACGTACGATGTTGTAAATGTGATAAAGAAACTATCCATGTCAATTAAATTATCATCTCGTTCATTGCCAATTGAAGCCTCCGACATAGTTGCTGGTGATCTGCAAATGGGCAATGGCAATCCACAAAGAAAAGTATTTCCCTCATAGCTACTCTTGTTAAATGTTGCAAATTGTGCAGTCCATTCTAGAATTTCGCCCGATAAGTTATTGTATGCCACACTAAAAACCTCCAATGTCTTTAACTCCACAAGTTGATGAGGGATTTTCCCATTTAATTTATTGTAGGAAAGATCCAAACTTTCGATATGCTTCAAGTTTGAAAATGTTGATGGGATCAATCCTGTCAAGTTGTTATATGATAGATTCAATGTTTGAATCCTTGTCAAATTTCCAATTTGAGGAGGAATATGACCGATTAGCTTATTGCAAGAAAGATAAAGTCCTGATAGGAGGCTAAGCACTTTTCCTTGGTAAATGTACGCAATATTCTTTGTTGTGAACTCAAATTTTTCACGGATTCACTTTTCTACATCTCCCTGAGGGCCTTCGATGAAAAAAGATATTTCAAATTTCTCATCAAGACTAGAACTGTTGTTGTAACTTTCATAAAGTGTTGTGTTATCAAAGCATGGAGGAATAGAACCGTGAAGACTATTATTAGAAAGATCTAACAATTGTAGTTGGTTCAATTCGCACAATTGAACTGGCACTTCACCTTCAAGATTATTGTGACCTAAGATAAGGTGGCTTAACTGAGAAAGCTCACCAATCCAATCCGGAATGCTGCCATTCAAGAGGTTATAACTAAGATCTAATGTCACAAGGGAAGAGCAATTAAAGAATGTACCTCTTTTTAGCTGTCTATGTAACATATTTTTTGAAAGATGAACTTGTTCGATAGAGAGAGGATGGAAACAGGATGGCAAACTTCCAGATATGTTGTTGTCTGAAATGTCCAAAATCTGAAGCGAATAAAGTTGACAAAACTCCACTGGAATAGGACCTTCAAGATGATTCTCGGGCATTATAATATGTATTAACCATGTGAGATTACCCAACCATCCTGGAATGTTACCCGAGAGACTATTATTGGTAAGATACAATCCTTCTAAGGAGGAGCATTTAGACAAACTTTGTGGGATCTCTCCTACGAAGTGATTGCCCTCCAATTGTAACCACATCAAATTGGCCAGGTTAAAATTTCAAGAGAACATGTGACCTTTTAGGCTGTTGTTTGATAACATGAGAAACTGCAAGTTGACGCAACCGACGGCCAAGTGCTCGGGGATTTCACCAGTCAATTGATTGTTGGATAAGTCCAGCAATTGGAGGAATTTCATATTACCAAATGAAGAGGGAATGCTACCATCTAAAGCATTCATGGAAATGTTGAAAACGTATAAACTTGGTAAAACATCTCCAATTTCTACTGGAATGTGGCCTCGGATGTTGTTGTTGGATATATCCAATATTCCTAACCGCTTGTGTGAATGAATTGGCAACCAAAAAGGTCCTGCAAGAGAATCATTAACCAAAAAAAGAGTTGCTAATTTTGTGTTGTTTTCCAACAACCAATTTGGAAATTCTCCATTCATCTTTATATGTGAGAGACGAACATACTCCAGGTCATGTTGATGGTAAAGGAATTTGGGGAATGTGACACCATCTCCATAACTGGAAGACAATGAGAGAGATTGTAATTGGAAGTTTGGGGCGGTCAAAGAATGTGACTCAGTTATTTCTGCATTCATTTGGTTATTTTTAGCATGGAAAATCTTGAGTCTTGAGTGATTGAAAAGTGGTTCAAGTGAAATTGGGATCCGAAAATGATTGTCTGAAAGCCTCAGCTCTTCAATGGATGTCAAATGAACGAGGGGAGATGAGGAGATGCTTCCAGTAAGTTGATTGAAAGAAACATCTAATATTCGGAGGGATGTCATATTTGCCAAGCACCAAGGCAAGCTACCTCTTAAATCATTATCAGCCATGCGCAACTCTTGCAGATGCACCAACGAACAGAGGCCTGAAAATTTATTAAATTCATCAATTAATACAGCATAAAAATTAATGAATGCGTATTATTCTTTTATAATAAGTGATTCGTTTGTGTAATTAAATATTGAATTGAAAATTAATATTATAGATTAAGAAGGGAGGGTGGGAGCATCTGATTAACCTCGATCAAGAATCCTGCTGCTGTTAGTGCCAAGAGTAGAATCTGACAGTGATAAGTACTTAAGAGAAGGCATCGATTCACTGATGATTTGAAGAAAGTTGGTGTTGAGTGCAATGCGCGTGAAATCCATATTCAAATATTCCAAACTCTTGAAATGAGGAAAACCTAGCAGAAACATTAAACAATAAAATAAATAAATAAAAATGTTGAACACGTAGGACACCATTGTGCGAGTTCACAATTAACACTTTTCTTTTACCTTGACCACGTAGGACGCCATTGACTTCACAACCAATCATCGACAAATTTTTTAACGAAGGGAATATTGATGCAATGCTTTGCAGAAGGCTTATATGGAGAGAGGAATCGTCCAATGTCAAATATTCCAAGTTGGTGAAATTGTGCAACTCTGTTTAGATTTAGAAGGAAGGAGCAACGAATTTAGCTTTATTAATAATACGGAAAAATTAATTAATTAACAATTTATTTATAAATTTGGCGACATTTGTACCTTTTAATTACCTTGAGTAGTAGTTGTCACTGTTTCCGTCAAATTATTAGACGAAAGGTAAAGAGTGTTGAGGGATGGGAATGATCCAATTGACTGTAACAACTTGCTTCCATCTCTAATTCTAACTCTCAATAGATAAAGGCTTTTCAACTTCCTCAAACCTCTGTAACCTGTTTTTTAATAGTAATTAGAATACGATTTAAGAAAACAAAATTCATTATTTAAATTAAGAGATGAATGGAATAAATGATTAATTTAATTGGGAGTCAATTCGTATTTTATGCTTTGGGAAAAGAGCTGTATCATTTTTCAATCGCAGTAAAGATTAAAAAATTAGAATCAAATCTTTATTACAATCTGTTTTTTTTTTAAATTCTATTACGTCCTGTTTTTGAAATAATATAAAAATTCATTGTCTAAATTTAGAGCTAAACGAAATGAATGATTAAGTTAATTGGCATTCAATTCGTATTTTATGCTTTGGGAAAAGAGCAACATTATTTTTCAATCGCTTTAAAGATTAAAGAACTAGAATCAAATCTTTATTACATTCTGTTTTTTAAATAATACAAATTCTCTGTTTCTTTATTTAATTTTTTTTGTACCTTTTGGGCCTTCCCTAACCAAATGAATTATATTAATGTAATTGAATAATATTTTAATTGTTTACCTTGAGGAACCACAAGATTGTCGATTTTGTTGTAACTCATGTCCAACACTTCTAAGTTGTTGAAGGAATCAAATTCTGCAAACATGCCCAGACTTAAGACTTAAAAACAGAGTTAATTAATTAATTAATTTAAAGAAATTAAAACATCATGAGAATTCATCCAAACCAAGCCAAATAGTAATTAATTAATTAATTGATTGACAGAGTAAATAAAAGTATGTTTAAATTAGCATGTAATTCCTTCAGACTAATCAAATTAAATATTAAATTATGTCGATGATACACAAGTCTAGCTGGCATATATAAAATGAGAAAGCAGGGCTTAGACTTACCTCGAATATCTAATGTTCCTTTGAATCCCGTATCATCTAGATATAATTCTCTTAACGAAGAAAAGACAGTCAGAGAAGATAATATGCTATGATTGAGTTTGATACCACTTAAACTGAGATACCTCAACTTCCTCAAACCTGCAAAATAATAAACCAAATGGCAAAGAATCTAGCTAATTTGTAGAAGTTTACATTTTTTGCAGTCGTTCTAGTACCTTTTGAGACCACAAATTTGTCAATCTTGTTCTCGCCAATGTCTAGCTCCTCTAAATCTCTCAAAGAATCAAATTCTGTAATAAGTACAAATTGAGTTGAATGTTTCAAACCTCACCACAAATAAAAAAAAAATGATAATAATAATAATAATTAGTTGTGGAGGTGTTTGGTTCGCTATTAGAGTTTTTTTTTTTTAATCTTAAATTCAAGACATATGAAAGTACAAGATGAAATTATGAGAAACATTAAAACTTGTATTTATAAATTGCTTAAAACTGTTTTTTTTTAATACTAATCATAAAAAAATTTGAATTCAAAGCCTTGAATCTTATTTTAGCAAGTTAATGAAAGAGCTTGGAGAAGGGATGAAGTTTTAATTATGTACCTTTAACGTCAATACTTCCTTCCAATCTATTCCAAAATAAATTTAATGATCTTAATGATGAAAGATGAGTTAGAGATGATAAAATGCTATTGTTGAACGAGTTATCACTTAAATTAAGCATCTTCAAGTTGTTCAATCTTGATAGCCTCTCTATACCTGCAAGTAAAATAAAAAAAAAGGATCATAGATATTGGTGTAATTTCAAAATTAATCATTTAAAAAAAAGTCAAAATTGTCGACTAAATGAATATGTGTATAATTGCTCGGTCTTGATATTCAACTTAAATTAGGGTGGAGAAAGTAAATTAATTAAATTAAACGAAGCACCTTCATTCTCAACACAACCGGCTATTTTGTTGTCAGTTAAATCAAGTGACTCAAGTTGTTGGAAGGGAGTAAACAAAGAAGCATTCAGATACCAGCTGTACTCTCCCCAATACATGCTAGAAAGGTCTAGCACTATCACTCGACCTGTGGTGTTGCTGCACTCAACCCTTTTCCACTGACAACAATCAGTAGCTCCCTCACCATCTCCCCAATCGTAAAGATAACTACTAGTATCATCGAAGAAATGTTTAAGTCGCAAAAGAGCAAATCTCTCGTGATCCAAACATCCCTCACTCCACCCACTTTTAAATATTATTAATAACATAACAAACATTATCACCATTTTTGATTTTGAACCACCCATTCTAACTATATCTTTAACTATGAAAAAACGAACACACATTGTCTGTCTCTATATGTTATTTGCTTATAAAGCATCAAACAATTTACACACCCAACTAGATTATAGTTGACTTACTTCGTTGTTTTCTCCAAATCTTTCATGCATTAATTTTCTTCCCTTTTTTCTTTTCCATATTTGTCTTTTTGCTATAATTTGCAACAGCAACGCGTTTTGAGCTAGCAATAAAGAATAATTGAGAGAGATTGAGATGACAAATGGATAGAAATTAAAAGTATGGGTGTTTAATAAGAGAACGATTATACCTTTTTATTATATTTCAACCTAAAAATTTACTTTAAACATTTATAATAAATAACAATATCTTCTAAAAAAAATAACAATATGATATTAAAAATAATAAAAAATACGAATAATATACGTTTGTAGAAAAAAAAAAAAAAGATTTATGTGTCCATTTTAAAAATTAGAGAGTATATGTAAATGTGATTATCAAAACAAACCATAGAAGTGTTGTTATTTTTTCCTTTTAAAAAATCCACCGTTATAAAAAGGCCCAAAGACTTTTATATCTTTTCGTAGTCTTTGGGCCTTGTTTTTTTCTCTCTTTTTCTTTCATTTGCATTTTGGTTCACAAGGCCAAAAATTAAATTCCACACGTTTGACATTTTGTGGAGATTACATTTCCATGTTTTTACTTAGAAAGTAGGTGGAGACGTGGAGTCAATGCGGCCAAGTGCTCAATTATTGTTAGATAGCAAAATATAATTTTTGGGCGAGATGAATTTGTTGTAAAAAAGTTTTTGAAAAAAAATACTAATCATGGGAACTTGTCAAATCTTTACAACTTCACATCTCTGTTTAATTATCGCCACAAAGGCACAAGTGCGTCCATTTGTAAACCAATCGATAGAGATCAAATTTCAAGCCATGAACTTGTATTGTCAGCAAACATCTAATCACTTTAGATATTTGTATCGTTTAATTAATTAATGATCACTTTGAAATTACAGAGGTTGGCCGAAAATTCCCCTAAAATTAATTAATTTTACCGAAAGAGAATTATTAGACAGATCAAGTGTGTCTAGTTTTTTTGTTGTTTTGTAACAATCAATTTGGAAACTCTTCACTCAAGTTAGCATCTTAGAGATCAACAAATTCCTAGTAATGCTAATGAAATACAAGTGTGCAACCTAAGAGGGGGGTGAATTGGTATTTTAAAAAATATCCTAACAAAGCCACATAACAATCCAATTTAATGCATTAATAAATTCAAAAGTAATAAGTTCAATAAAAGCACAATAACAATTGAGCAAGAGAGAAGAGAAACAAACACACGAATTTTTACGTAGTTCGGCAATCCCCGCTTACGTCCACGCCTCCAAGCGATTCAAACTTGAGGATTTCACTATCCAAGTTTTTTTAAGGCTTCAAACGTTTACAATTGACTTCAATGTGTCAATGAACCCTTACAACAAAGAGATTATCTCCCAACCTCTTCACTCAAGTGTCTCACACACTCAAATTGAAATTATGATTTCACCCAAACCATGTAAAAATATAGAATGACCCAAAATATTTAAATATTTTCAAATAGGTCCAAATCTGAAATTTTAAAATAATATCAAAGGTTTTAAAATACTTTCACTTTAGTCCAAAAACACTTTAATTCCATAACATCATTTTCTTATTATAAATGCACAATTCATAAATCTTTGTTTAATCAACACATGTGGTTTGTTATCATCAAAATCAATATCTATAGCCATATAGGCTAACAGCTAATGGAAGAGGAATTTATAAGAGGAGACGAGAGAGTAATTACGCTTGATCAAGAAAGGTACCATTAAATCTAGAATATGACAGTCAATGGCAGAAAAATTAAACATGTAATCCATGATCAAAGATTTTAAATCCTTGAAATTTAGATAACCTAAAAATTAACGTGTGAGAGCTGATGGAAGAGGAATTTGGAAATGTGCCAACAAGTTCGTGACCTGACAATGAGATATATAGAAGTTATATAATTAGAATTTGGGGGACCAACAATCGTGACTCTAATTTTGCATATATTTGATTATTTCAACAGATTGGTTTTGAATGGTCCAAGAATGGCTAAGTGACAATGAGACTTGGAAGTGATAGTTTGAAAAAGTGAGATCTTTCATTTGATATTAGATAAATGACAGTAAATGAGGATATATTTCCAGTAAGCTTACGGAGAGAGACACATCAAACTTGAAGTAAGAAGTCATATTTTCCAAGCACCAAAGATAATTTATTGTACCCGGAATATAATTATGGTAAATAAAAGAAAAAACTCTTGCAGATGCATCAACTGATTGGGTTGAAAAAATAATTAATCCTTTAGCTAATAACAATTAATGAATGCATAAAATCTTATATCTTTTAACATAAACATTAAATATTAATTTTATTAATAGTCTCAACCTTAAGCAGGCATAATTTGGTCACGAAAACAATAAATCTATACGTTCTTAAAGACTATTTATTATAATAAGAAATCAATTAATATAATTTTTATAAGAGGAGAAGAGAGACTAAGTACCGTTCATCAAGAAAGGTGACAGTGAGTCTAGAAAATGATAGTCAATAGCGGAAAAATTAACATGGGCGTAATTTATGATCAAATATTCTAAATCCTTGAAAAATTTAACAAGTTGTTTCAGTAAAATATGGATCACTTTCTACACATTTTAGAAATCTTATCTTTTTTTTCATTAAATTGTGTTTTGGTCCACATGGCCGAAAATTAAATTCCACGCGTTTTGTATTTGGTGGAATTCTATGAATTTTTTTTATTTTCCAAAACTTTTGTCGGCGGAGTCAACGGGGCTAGAAATTCATTGGAGGGTCCCGAGAATCAAATGTGTGTACTCAATTATTGTTTGTAAAGTTGTAGACTTGTAGGGCAGCTACTGGAGTCGACACTCAACGTGTTGTAATGTTTGTTTACTGTCAATTTCATTGTTGGTCGTGTCCAACACGCTCAAGAATCCAACCCTGCATATAGGCCAAGACATAAAATTAAAGACTTAAAACAAAGTTTAAGTAATTAATAATTTAACTGGAAACAAATTAAAAAGGAGAATTTAATTATTGAATTCCACATTATGCTATTGAAAATTAAAAAAAAAATTGTTGTCACCTCAGTCAATTAGATAATCACTACAAATCTGCAACTATGGACAAAAACTTGCAATTAGATAATCTGTAGTTACTAGTTTGATTTCGAATTCCCTGTACCAGAGTTCTGTAAATATTAAGCACTAAAATTAAAGCGCAACAGTTTTTTAAAGGAAGAAAGATTTATTGAATGCACTTAGTTTTAACTCAGTTAAATATCATGAAAATTAATAGATCATAATGATTTTAAACTATATGTTAATTGATAAGATTGTCTACAACGAAATAGTAACGGGAAGTCATCCATATTTTAATAAAATAAAACCACAAATGGCGCCAATAATAGTTCACATGTAGATCACTAATGCTTCCTAACATCACAATTACATAAGATGATTTAAAAGTGATATGGAAACTGTCCATATCAATTAAATTATCATCTTTTTCAGTGCTAGGTGAATCTTCCGGCACAGTTACAGGTGGTAAATTATCATCAAAAGATTCTTAAATCTGGGGGCTTGCAATAGTAGACCAGCATCTCTCAGAACGTATTTTATTTCTGAAATCAACACCCAAGAACAACGATTTGTCATTTGATAATCTATTATTATCAACATTAGACCACGTAATATCTGATCCTGGAAAGTACTCGGGACTGTGCATTGTTAATAAACTGTCATTATTGCCAGCCGATCCTGAGTCAATTAGGTAATCAGAATTAGTCCAGCCGCTTTCATTCATTGCAGGGTACGTCAATCTTTTCATTGTTTCAGGGAAACCTTGAAATCGCAAGTCGCACCATAACCCAAAGAGCAGTGGACATATGCAATATCGCTGCAGTAAACATCTCCATCCCCACGCGAAGGGTGATTCCCTGTGTGGGTTGTGTTTTCAGATTCTCAATATCAAGATCATATTTACCCAATTTCAGTATTTGTCAACGATTATTGTATTTAGTTTTTACTCGATTAAAACTCATAATTGATTAATCAAGATCATTCAGTTAAATTTAGACACTTTCATGCTATGAAAGCATCATTGCTGATGTAACAAAATGCTTAATAATATGTTAACATCATAAAATCTACCTTGATAGGGTTTTTGCCAGTGATCATCCTATTCCTTCAAGACAAATCACAAAGGCCACATTCAAGGAAGAAAACTTCCCTCTTTCAGCATATCACATCTGGTTAATTCTTCAATTTCCTGTACTAGAGCAGGGAAAAAGCGTATGCATAAACAGCTTCAAATGAGGAAACTTCAACTATGGAGGCTAAAATGATGAAGAAATCGGTGGCATTCGCTCCGTGATCTTTCTTTTCGAACTCTGCAAGATTGGCAACAACTTTGTTCAAACAAACACTCATCTTTCGTTTCTCATAAAACCTTAGACATACGTTTGACAGCAGGAAGAACATCACTACTCCACCCAACAGCAACCCATACATCTCCAATTGCAAATGCCTTCAGATAGTGTGTACTGTCAAACAGTCGAACCTATGTAAAACCCAATAAAGGCAGATATTGTAATATTGTTACCAGTATCGACAAAGATATTAGCATCTAAAACAAATTATTGTATAAGATAAACAATGGGGAGGAGCATGGGCATTCTACATATTGTTAGACATCTTGAAGCCCCCATAATAGGATTGATCAAATGTTAGGTAACCTAAAAGATGCGACAACTATCTTTCATATTACATGTGCCCTTAACTCAAACCGGGCAAAGTATACAATTTCAATAACTAGAACTTATAGATGATTCTGCTAGAATAATATGCACAGTAGATTTATAATATTCATAAATCAAAACCTATCATCGTTCACCTGAAAGACTCCTGAGTTGCACAAACCAATTTCACTACGCCATACCAAACTTTGTTGAACTTTCCAGGATCCACCTGATTGCACCGACTATCCCCCTTCATTACAGCCAATAACCACATAATTTAATTTTTTTGAAATTGGCATGCCAGGCAAATTTGGTCAATTACAAACCTATTTCTGCCTAAAAATGCATCCATCAAAGGACACTGACTTCTTGTTGTCACTTCATTTTGTTAGTCTCTATTGCTCGCGCAGTCACATTAAGGAAACGAACCAAATGGAGCCAATTTACCCACACCACATTATTATGGATTTTCATTGTTTTGGGTTTTTGTTAATTTAATGAGACAGAATCTCACATCCCTTCCCATTTCTTCAGCTAAATTTAGGAGCAAAAGCCTCTATTGCATCCATCTCATGAGAGAACACCAACATATGTATTAATATGTATGAAAAGGAAAAGACAACACTAACATATGCATTTATATGTATGAAAAGGAGAAGAAAACACTAACATATGCATTCATATGTATGAAGAAGCAGACTTGTACAAACAAAATCAGTTGTCAGGCAATAACATGCAATGACCAGATATCATTTCTGTAAGAGTACTTGGTTTGCCAGTAATGCCAGATTCTGCTGAACAGCAATCTTCCCACCAGCAACTTGCAAATCAATATCGTTTGAATTGTATGATGCTCCCCTATTCTTCAAAGCTGAACCAATAACCTCTCGGGGAGAATTAACCATTGAAATTCTTCCTGCGAGCTCAGGCTGCCACAGATCTTTCCAGTCCTACAATGCATTTTCATTAATCACGTTATTGTGCATAGAATGCAGATCTCTCAAAACAGCATCAACAAATTTCTCATTCTAATTTCCAGTGTGAACAAATTGTGCAATGACCAGAGCATCTAAAAATATATAACAACTCTGCAGCCTAATCCTTCCTGTTCCAAGCAGGCACATGTTGAAAATGAGGAAAAAAAGAGCCATCAAATGCCCCCAAAAAACTACCATTGGGCAGTTCATTTCAGAAAACAACTTCAAACAAGATCTTACTAATTGATGTCCAAATAAACTTCGCCTCATCATTTCTACATGTCACAATGAACAACATTTAAACATCAATAAACAGGATCAAACCAGTTTTATTAAGTTTTTGGAATGTACTGATAGTCTCACACTAAGGTGATGAGGAACTGTAAATTATTTGATTAAAGATGTTACTTTTTATTGTTAGAGCGGTGAAATTTTTATTTTAATTATTAGAAGCAGATATCCAGTGGGGATTATATAAAGGTTGAGAGATATCTTGGTATAAAAAAGGGAAAAAAGAATGAAGATTCCCTGTCCTTATTCATTTAAATTTTGACCATTTTCGAGACAAAACTTGACTACAGAATAATAAACTACTGAACTGTTTTCTCCCCATATTCTTTATTTTGAGATATCTTCTCCAAGGTAACCCACGTATCAAAGCATACTTCATACATTGGAAAAATTCTCCATCATTACAGATGATAATTTGAATTGTGAGACATGAGACACACTGTGTGTTTGTTTTAACATCAAGTTAGTTGGCTATGCTAAACAACATTGACAGTGTTCAGTGACAATATTCAGCTCAAGATTCTGCAACTTTTTGGGTCAAACTGAACATAATTGAAAAAATAATGATCAACCTACAATAGGGATTAGTAGTTAGACCAATTGCTCAATCTTAGGCAAGAAAAATTTAGTGCTACTGACCATCTGTCCCATTTTGAAGTGCTCATGTCGCATTGTGACGTCAGTTAGCAGGTTTCAGTGGCATTGACCAAATTTATTAATCGCATCGAGCAGGAGGTTAACTGGATATTTTAGGATCCTGGATGATGTCTACTCTGTGGCCTTAGAAATTGGAAGTTACCTCCACCTTCATAACTCCCTAGACATTTCAATGGATATTTTAATTGGCAGTCAATAGGTTCTCACGGTTATACTATCTTAAGCTCTGATATTAACCCTGACTTACCAGCTAGCATACCCAAGGAGACAATATTTAATTTTTCTAGTTCACATCCTAGCAACTCACTTATTAAGTGCCATCACTACATGCTAACGTAGCATAGCTTCTCATTGATCTGAGTGTACATTTGAGTACAACGACAAAGTTTAATGAACCATTTGTAGAAGATAATATCATTGAGTTTATAGACTCTTTCAGGGATGCCATTGTTACCCGTCAATGAGATGCTTCTAAAGATATTATCATAAAAAATATTGAAAAGAAAGGCAGTCTTGATTTTGTTTGATATAAAACTAAATGAGTTTAAAGAAAATTATTACCTCAATCGGAGCCAAATTATGCTTTCGAAATTTACTTTTCTTGTAGGCTATCACCGTTGTGCCCCACCTGTACGGTGCCGCCCATATTTTACCTCGAGGATCAAAGACAAAGATGTTACCTTCCATTTGTGACTTAAGCATTTGAACCAATCTTGGTCTTCAGCTCCAGCCATTGGCTCAATCAATCTCTTTTTAATGGCAAAACTAAGCCATGAATCACCAACACTAACCAAATCAGCAGCCATATAAGAAGCTGACTTAGCCTTAACTTTGTTAAAGGGCACAGATAAATTGTTAAAGATCCCATCAATGCTAGCACACAAATTCATCTGAAACTTCAATCTCTTTCCCTGACTTCGCATAAAATCCTTAACCCAAGATTGAGGCACTGAGTTCTGAAGAGAAACGACTCTCAAAGGCACGGTCAATGCGTACGTTTTTTATTTCCAATTCTCAAATTCTTGTTTCAACTTCTCATCCTTTTCTTGTTCGGTGTCTTGATTAAGCAATTGGTCTTGTGGGGCGACAATTGGAGTGAGAGGGAGCTTCGTGGGACAGGCCGAGCAAATACGGACTCCGAAGCCGAGAAAGAGTAGGACGGTAGCAGAAGCCAGTTGAAGAGGGAGCTTGAAATGGAGATAGAGAGGCTGTCGGTCTCTGTGAGCAGTTGGATTAATGTGGGCCCGGGAGAATCTGATGGCCTTAATTGAGCGTGGTTTAGTGTGGGGAACAAGGTTAGGGTATGGCAGTTGAGAAAGGGAATAAGAAGAGTTTAGTTAACTACGAACTACGAATTTTGTTATAAAAATTATAACAAAATAAAAATTAGAAATAACTTTTTATTGGTAACTTTTTAAAAAAGTTAAGGAAAGTTTTTTAAGAAAGTTATAAAATGGACATTCTGTTTTTGTTAGTAACTTTTTGTCAGCTATAGTTTTAACAACCCATGTACCTACGAATTTATATTTTGGGAGAGATTGAGGATTAAAAACTGATTTGCATTTTGTCCACACTTTTACTTAAAAAAAAAAAGAAGATATTTGGCCACAAAAAAATATTATCATAACAGAAGTGATAGTATGATAACATAAACGGTGTTGTCCTTTTGTGTGCTACAAAAATAATTCAGCATGCACATTACCTTTTTTTTTATTGGTAATATCCAAATATCAGTACTAAAAAAAAAATTTACAAGCTTCATATAAATACATATTTGATTTTAACTAGAATATGTGATTTAAAAAAAAAATAGTTCACCTTATGTTAAAAAATAATTTTAAAAAGATAAAAGTTTTAAAATATTCTTATTTACTGTACATTTTTATTTCATTTTTTTCATAACACAACTTTAAAATAATATGTTAGTTATAATAATTTAATAATTTATTTCTTAAAAATTCTACACTCTACTAATAAAAAATATACGTTAAGCCTTAATAGCATTATACTATTTTAATATCTTTTCAACATATAATCAAACATGAAATAAGTGGTGAGTGAATTTTTAGACACCGAAATATTCCAAGTGGCAAACTTTAGGCACCAAAATTTCCTTTTCTTTTTAATCTATTTCATAAACTCCATCTCCATGTAATATATAATCTGCTTAATATACACCCTAAATAAGGCGCTAATCTAAGAATATAATGTCCAATCCTTCCCCATGTATCACATTTTATAGATGTGTCATTCCAGTGATAGAGGCTATTACTTGGAGCCCACTCCAATACACTATTCCATGGCCCTCCAAACCGAAAAGAAGGAAACCGAATGCCTATTTACAGCTTCATCTACTGACTCAGCAACTCATGCCTACATTTCAAATTGGGGTTTCACTTCATACTGAATCTTACTGTTGTCATTACTTTAGGGTTTCAATTTCTCACTCCTCACTCACCCCAAAGTTGATAAAAATGTAAAATGATTCTTTCTTTTTGTTTACTAGTTTCTAATTTTAAAGAAACCCTTGGGTGTTTTTTGATAGACATTTACTACATGTACGTTCTCAGCTCTTAATCATATTACTGTGTAAATTAATGTTCTCTGGGTTTTCTTGAATCTGTTGGAAAATTAAATAAAAATCATTTCCATTCAAGAACTTTCATTTGGGGTCATTTTAATATAATATTCCAATAAAAGAAGTGATTTCAAATTCTAATATTTGCGTCAATATAAGTAGTCAAATTGAATATGTCAGTGAAATGCTGTCTCACTGTCCTATTGAATATGATTCAGCTAACAAGGCTAGAGCTTGTGGATGCCAGTGGCACTGAACAAAGTATTGGGTGGTAATTTTAAGACCACGCTATGCCCAAAACCCAAGTTAGGCGATTACAAATACGGGAATCAATGTCACTTTGCTAGGAATGGAGAGGATAGATTGCTTAGTGAAATGCAACTTTGTAGAATGCTGAGAGATGTGCTGAGAGATGAGGATAGTTGTCGCTTTCTTCATGTAAATGCTGAGAGATGTGCGGAAGTTTCTACTCAGTTTAGGCTCAGTTTAAGAATAGCCTGGTGATAAACATTTTGAGAGGTGGATCTTCTGTGGATAACAGAAGTAGGTCTATTCAATGGGAACGCAATAAGGGGCTTGCTAACGCGCTCAGGTTGTGCAAATGTTAAAAGCCGAATGCCAGTTGTATGATGTTTTGTCATTTTCTTTATAGAACTATGAAAGCTTGGAGTCCACGATTCAATGGAATCTCGGGCTGTGCCAATGATTGTTTCAAGTACTTTTTCTACTTTCAATGTCCAGACTAAGACTATTTCTAAGCAGCAAGTGCAGGATATGAAGTGCAAATCAAAATGGACAGAAGTGAAGGGGAAAATAAGTGGTATATATGTTGATTGGATTGAAGATATACCACTTTTGCCTAGTTCTTAGAACAAAGCAGAAAGCTGTAGTTAAAAATATACCTTCTGCTAAAGATAAGTAGTCAATAGTTCTATTAGTGCATAACTTTGCAATTAATATTTTAGGATGATCGCTGTCTATTTTAAGGGCTTTTAATAGAATTTAGTAGCCCTGATTTTCAATCTCAGTGTTTTGCGGCTGTTATCTACATCTCTCTATCACATTTTTCAAGTTTCAATGATAAATTAGTAGTTAGCCTTATGAAGAATGTACGCACCATGACCATGTACTTCAAATAGCAAACCTGCATTTTATTGAACTGTGAACTACTGATTCAATAAAGCTCCACATAAGCTAACAAGTATTTGTGAAATTACTTCATAGTACATTGTTTGAAGTATATAAGCTAATATACGATTATTAATGGGCTCGTGAGCCAACCCCATTAATTATATGTACATATATATAATGTTACCATCAATATGATATGTGACATCCCATAACAGCTAATTATAGATCTTTATCCATTTTCATAATTTGCCTTCTGGCTTCCACTGCTCGTCACTAAATTCAAAATCCATTGCACCTCAAAACAACATGAGAAATCTAATAGGCAAATCATGACCAGTTCAAAGATAATAGCGATTATAGGGAAAGAAAATTAAAATCGAAGACGCATATAAAATAATCAAGCTACCGATGAACAAAATAACATGAAAGTATAAGTATTTATACTATACCTTCACTTATTAGGAAGTTTGTTTCGCTATTGGGTAAGATCAAGCTCTCTGCATATCCTATTGGCAAAAGGAAATCACACACGTGTGATCTCTCTCTCTCTCTCTCTACACACACACACGTATACATGCATGGTCATCATTTTAGAAACCGATTGAGAAATCATTCTCAGAGTTTAAATTTGCACAATTACTAGTCATGTTGCTAAAAAGAAAAAGATTGAGATTGAAAGAAATTCATTATCATCAAATTGGTCCAATATCCACTTCTAGATTATATGACATGCTTAATATTGAATCATCTTCACTGTTGATGCGAGATTCTGGTGTCTGCTCGTCTGCAACCAGGATCTCTCCTTAACTCCCGAACTCACGACCAACCTAGGATACTTCACGTAACTCTTCTAACCGAGCAAAGCTATGCCTTGTATGACTTAGCAGACTCATGCGCACACAAAAACTTGTCAGAGCACGCCGGAAAAATCCTCCTACGCTCAAGTCAGAAATTTAGGTTTACTTTTTGGGAAACTCGGCCACTGATCTCGTGGCTCTCTCATGATCTCTTAGGCAGTGGAACACCTATGAGTGTTTCTCTCCTTTTTTAGTAAATGGTCTTATTTCTTAAGTTCTAGTGTAAAAGTGTCTAACCCCTTTACCTTCGTTGATTACCGTTTTATAGCCGTCTTACAAATCCGACGCCCTACGATCCACGTCCATCACCTCCCTCAGCTTACGGAAGTGGATGCCTGAATGTCGTAGTTGCAGCTGAGTTGGTTTCGTGCCTAGATTCTCGAATAGGAGTGCACGTCTCGCTAACCGTTATAGACTAGGCCTGCCGACCCCGCTCTCCAGCAGGAAAGGCTCTCGGCTCCTAGCAGGAACCTTGTTCGAATTATAGTCCAAAAGAGGATGTCCTTGTGATTGAGCATAGAATTCCTGCTCTTGGATATTTGCTACCAGACTTCACCTGCCTGCTCAATTACAAGGAGACCGGCTCCTCGTTTAGGGTATGGCTGGTTCGCGAGAAATGCACCCTCAAACATTCACTGTGTGGATCAAATACGTTTTCAAATAGTGTATTGATCTACAATATACTGCAGTAATTTGTTAGGACCCGACATCAACAAATTATGGGATTAGTTGGTTTATTAACCCTAATACATCCGAACAAGTCAATCCTTTCATGAGAAACAAAATGAATTTTGCATCCCATGAAACACAACATACTGAGCTAGTTGAAATTGTGGATATACGCGGGTAACGTAAGCATGCTTTCACATTTTGAAAGATTTATTTTTTTAAGATTTAGTATTTTTGGGATCCTATTGAGATACAGAGGGTGGTGAAGATCTATAGATTTTAACTTGACAGCTTCCTATAACCAAAGATACACAACTATACTAAATGAGCATCATTCAATTTCAAAGTTATTCATTATAAATACTTAAAGAAAGAAAAATAGATACTTTGGTAATAGTAATACATTATACCTTTTCTCTTTTCCAAATTTGCTTAACCTTACTACAAGGCAAGCTGAGTTCAATCAGGTTCTCCAATTCAACATCTGATGGCAATATTTTCAAAGGATATTTATGCCAATGGAGATTTCTCAATTCTATAGGAAGGTATTCTAAACCTTAGTGAAGTTGCACCCTGGAGCTTATAATTGGAACACCATCATACTCAGATATATAAAATTTCAGCAATCTAAAATTTGATATTGTTTTAAAGGCTCGATGAATCTAAACGTATGTCTCTCATCCTAAAGAATTCAAGAATATACTTTCGGTTGCATCTGTCCGTTCAGAAAAGAAGCAAAGAATGAGTTGGCATAAATTTTCTTAGGAAAAAAATCCTAAAATTTACAAAGAGCTCCTTAAATGAAGACAAAACCCGCACTCGCTCAACTCTTTTTTTGTGTCATTTTAGTCTTCTTCAATGCCCCCCCTAAAACTTTAATCCAAGCGTTGAGTGTAAGTAAACTAAAATATGATTTTCGGATGCAAGTACAACACAATATGCCCATAAAAATGAAGAGCAGAAGTTAGAATCAAACCTCCAGCAATTGATATTTTGCAAACTAATGTTTGATTCTTCTGGGACTTATGTAATCGTTTTGATGGTGCAGTTTTTGAATTAGATTACATAGCCTCAGGTACCAATACCATTTTCACCATTTTGTTTTTATTTCATCTTTTCATCAAAGATGAAGGGGTGGGAAATTATCAAATCAACTGTTAGATGACACCTGCTTCTAGACCTGCAAATAAAACAAAAGAATGAGCTCCATTAGACATTAATTGGGAGGGAGAAATTAAGTAAATTAAATTAAATGAAGGACCTTCATTCTCAACGCATGCAGCCGGCTATTTTGTTACCAAATTGTTGAAAGGAAGTAAATAGAGAAGCATTCAGATACCACTCTCCCAGATCAATATTCCTAGTAAGGCCATGGTGTAGTTGTACCACTTGGCCTGTGGAGTTGCTGCACTCAACCCTTTCCCTTTGTTCACCTACCCAGTTTTGAAGTGTATAAGGGGAATTGAAGAAATGTTTAAGCCGCAAAAGATCAAATTTCTCATGCTCCAAACATCCAGCCGCAAAAGATCAAATTTCTCATGCTCCAAACATCCCTCACTCGACCTCTCCCCCCCCCCCTATCAATACGAGAACTAACATTGTCACCATTTTGGATTTTGTGCCACCCATTCTAGCTATATCTCTAACTATTAAAAAACACACATTCTCTTTCTCTATAATTATAAATAACAAAAGGGCTCTATGTTATTTATAACAAACACATCTAACAATTTATACACTCACGCCCCCGCTAGCTTTCAGTTGACTTCTTTGGTAGTCTTCAGCCTTCTCAAAGCCTTTTGTCATGCCTTCCTTTCAGCCTTCCTTTCCATACTTGTCATTTTGCTTTAATTTAGTTAAATATAACTAATATTATTTAAATATATAATATTATTTATTTTATTAAATATAATTATAGTAAATTTAATAAAAGGAGGGTAAATATAAAATGAAACATTATTTTATTTAATACATTTAATTATATTAGATAAATTTAATATTATTTAAATTTTTAGATTCCGAAAGTCCGAGAAATTAGGTTATTGTCGAGAAGATTCGTGGTTTTTGTTGTAAAAGTAAATGTGGTAATTGTGAAATTATAAGTTTTTATCATGTTAGGTGTGGTAATTGTTAGTGAAATGTGTTGGATGTGCTTAAGTGGATTAACTTAGGTTTATATTTTGTTAGTGGGACAAATGTATGCCTAAGATGTAATTAGTTTTATTTATTTGTGTGGTATAGATTAATCATGTATTAGTATAAATAGAGAAGTGGGGGGAGGAACACACCTCTCCACACCTTATTTTCTCTTCATTCCCCTCAACTTTTTCTTCTCATCTCTTTTTGTAGTATATTTTCAATAAATAAAATTAGTTTTATTTCTAATTTTCAAATACTATTTTTTTAATTATGTATTTTTCAATTTTAATAATTTCATTTACTTCAAATAGGTTTAGCTAAATACTAATAGTTAGGGTGAGGTAAAACTCTGAGTAGAAAAATATGATTTAATCAAATTCTATTTTTAATTATATAAATTAAATTATTTTTTATTTAATTTTATCTATATTTTATATTTTGAAATTTTGATTTATTGTAGACAAACATGGGAGTTTGGCACAATGAATTGTTAATATCTTAGTATAAAGTATGGTAAAATAGTATTTTGACTTATTGTAGACAAGTTAAGCTTTGGCACATTAAGTACTTAATCCATAATAAAATTAATGGGAAAATAATTGTAATTTATACAAGTAATCTTTTGGTCAATAAAATAAAAATAAAAAGAATTTATTAAATTACATTTATTACTAGGAGTAGATCCATAATCCTAACTACTTCAATTTCATAGTTTTTCTCAAATTAAATTGCATGTATTTAATTTTATTTTTATTTTTTAGATAAACTTAAATAAATAAATTAAATCATTTTTCTGTAGATCGATCTCGGACTTCTCGCGATATAATATAACTAGGTACTCTTATACTTTAGAGTAAATTAAATGCTTTTAAGTCGTGTTAAGTTTTTACCGCCATTGCTGGGAGAGGTATTTATTTTGTTTTCTTTTTTCTTTCTTTTTATACTTTTTGTGTAAATTTTCATTTACCTCCTTTTTCTTTCTTAAATTATGTTATATCCACAAAATCTTTCTAAATCTCACTCACCCCAAAAATTCTAATTTTTGGATCATTCTTCTCATAATTGCAGTTTGACCACAAAATTATAGAGCTTTTTGAATAGGTCCGTTGCCAATATTTCCCAAAATTCTCAATTTTAGACCAACAACTTGAACTTCTTTGGACCTTATTTGGACTCAATAAACTGAATATTGATTTTAAAAATTACTATTAAAGCCTAATAATTTGAATTAATCACTTAATTGGCTGGTAATATTTAAAATTTGAAAAGAAAAAGAAAAAGAGTTTACACTTTGAGATAATTATTTTTTTCTTTCTTTCTTCTTTTAATTTCTGTAATTTAATTTTCGCACTTATTTTATTTTTGGCATTTACTTTGTTTACCGCCTATTTAGTTATTTTAATTTTAGTTAATTACTTTTCAGTTTATTTATTTTTATTGCGCATTTTTTTCTTACACATTTATCTTTTTTATTTAATTTTCATTTTCTTTTTAATTTGTGTAATTTTCATTTAGTTTTTTTTTATTCATTTGTTTGTGTAACATCTTTACAATATAATTTCACACACCTCTCCACACATTTTCTTCTCTTCTTTTCCCTCAAATTCTTCTTCTCATCTCTCTTTGTAATACATTTTCAATAAATAAAATTAGTTTTATTTCTAATTTTCAAATACCATTTTTTTAATTATGTATTTTTCAATTTTAATAATTTCATTTATTTCAAATATGTTTAGCTAAATACTAATAGTTAGGGTGAGGTAAAACTCTAAGTAGAAAAATATGATTTAATCAAATTCTATTTTTAATTATATAAATTAAATTATTTTTTATTTAATTTGATCCATATTTTATGTTTTGAAATTTGGATTTATTGTAGACAAACATGGGAGTTTGGCACATGAATTCTTAATATCTTAGCATAAAGTATGGTAAAATGGTATTTTGACATATTGTAGACAAGTTAAGTTTTGGCACATTAAGTACTTAATCCATAATAAAATTAATGGAAAAATAATTATAATTTATATAATTAATCTTTTGGGCAATAAAATAAAAATAAAAAGAATTTATTAAATTGTATTTATTACTAAGAGTGGATCCATGACTCTAAATAATTTAATTTCATAACTTTTTTCAAATTAAATTACATATATTTAAATTTTATTTTTATTTTTTGGGATAATCTTAAATAAACAAATTAAATCATTTCTTTATGGATTAACCTCGGACTCTGAGCGACAATATAACTAGGCATTCTTGTACGTGAGAGTAAATTAAACAATTTTAAGTCATGTCAAACACCATCATGCTCAGATATATAAAATTTTATATTGTTTTGAAGGCTCGAGAATCTAATTAAACATATGTCTCTTATCCTGGAGAATTCAAGAATACACTTTCAGTTGCATTTGTCCCTTCAGAAAAGAAGCAAAGAATAAGTTGGCATAAATTTTCTCGGGAAAAAAAATCCTAAAATTTATAAAGAGCTCCTCAAATGAAGACAAAACCCTCACTCATTCAACTATTTTTTTGAGTCATTTTAGTCTCCTTCAATTTTCCCCACCTGAAACTTTAATCCAAGCATTGAGTGTAAGTAAACTAAAATATGATTTTCGTATGCAAGTACAATACAACATGCCCATAAAAATCAAGAGCGGAAGTTAGAATCTAACCTCCAGCAATTGATATTTTGCAAACTAATGTTTGATTCTTCTGGGACTTATGTAATCGTTTTGATGGTGCAGTTGTTGAATTAGATTACATAGCCTCAGGTACCAATACCATTTTCACCATTTTGTTTTTATTTCATCTTTCCATCAAAGATGAAGGGGTGGGAAATTATCAAAGCAGCTGTTAGATGACACCTGCTTCTAGACCTGCAAGTAAAACCAAAGAATGAGCTCCATTAGACATTAATTGGGAGGGAGAAATTAAGTAAATTAAATTAAATGAAGGACCTTCATTCTCAACGCATGCAGCCGGCTATTTTGTTACCAAGTTGTTGAAAGGAAGTAAATAGAGAAGCATTCAGATACCACTCTCCCAGATCGATATTCCTAGTAAGGCCAAGGTGTAGTTGTACCACTCGGCCTGTGGACCTTCCTTCCCTCACAACCCCCCCCCCCCCCCCCCCCCCCCCCCACCCAAAATATTACCAATACGAGAACTAACATTGTCACCATTTTGGATTTTGAGCCGCCCATTCTAGCTATATCTCTAACTCTTAAAAGACACACATTCTCTCTTTCTCTATAACTATAAATAACAAAAGGGCTCTATGTTATTTATAACAAACGCATCTAACAATTTATACACTCAGGCCCCAGCTAGTTTTCAGTTGACTTCTTTGGTAAGTCTTCAGCCTTCTCAAAGCCTTTCGTCATGCCTTACTTTCAGCCTTCCTTTCCATACTTGTCATTTTGCTTTAATTTTCCACAATCCTACCTTGGATGGTAATATTTAATTCGCCACGAATTGAGTGAACTGCTGGTCCGTTCCCTACCCCACTTCAATACTAATAATATTAATAATAATAAATAAATTCTTCAAGCAATTGAGATTTGACCCACCCCACTTCAATATTAATATTAATGGGAAATCATAAATTCTTCTACAAATGAGTCATTATTCTAAAATTGTTATAAGCTTATATATTTATAAAAAAAAAAACGAGAAGGGGAACTTGTTATTTTAAAAATTTCAATACGGCCAGAAATTAAAAGATTCCCAGCATCAAAGCTAATTATTGTAATAGATTTCTGGTGTGGCCACCCGAATCCACACGTTTTTTAAGATTTTTTTTTCCAATCTTGCGTACCGTTCAACACTTATATATGCTTTGCAATTGATTAGTTAACAAAATAAAATTCTTGATCAGGTGTGCGGTAAAAAGAATTAAAAAGATTAAAAACCACTAATGAGTAACTTATTATTTTACAAAGCTTTACCTGGTGCTGTCAATACGGCTAGAAAGTAAAGGATCCCCAGCATGATAAGGAATAATTATTATTCTAGATTTGTGCGGTGGCGAAGTTAATACCATTTTTTGTTTTTGAGTGAGCTGAACTTTTTTTTTCCCCCTAATTCAATAAATTTTTATCGTACAATATAATTTTGTAAATAAGAAATTATAGATGCACCTAATAATGGGAGACAAAATAAACTTTACCTCTCAAAATATTTGTTCTAAATGTTATTTGAAATTATTTAGACACACATTTATTCACCAAATGATGAACAGACAAAAATTTGATGATAATTGAAGAGGTAACATAACTAATTAATATAAAAAAAAATTTATATAGGTTTCAATAAAGATAATTTTGTAACTAAATAAATTTTTTTCTGAGAAGCCCGGCCTTGCCCTCTCCAAAATTCGCCACTGAATTTGTGGGGTGATTATTGGAGTTCACACGTTTTCAAATTTTTTTCCGACCATTCAATAGTAATTAATTCTGTTTTTTAGTTTATTATTATTGTCGTTATTATTATTCACTCAGTGCACTCTGACAGCAGCTTTTTTTCCGACCATTTATTAAAGCTCGAACACATAATCTAAACTTTGATATATTTTTCGCTGAGAGGCATCAAAATTTGAGAATTATATGCCCATCATAACATATTAAACAGCTACAAAATATCCTACAGAAATTTTTAGTGCACTCTGACAGCTGCTTTTGGTAGTCAAATCGTCTTGAAATCATTGTTTAGTGCATATTCTTTTCGCAGTAAATTAAAAATTTTGTTACACTTAATCTGATATATGTAATGTGATGAATTCATATCTAAAGAATCAAAACTATGATGTGAATTTGCTTGAGCACAAAGTAACTCAAATCGAAATCCCCTGTGATAGGGGTCCCAGTCAAAGCGTAAGTGATTGAATATATTTCTACTTAGGGTGAGAAATAAGACCACAAGATATTTGATTTTTGGATAATAGTCAATACCCTTTATTCAAGTCCGTTGGAGCTTATTTATACTTAAAACAACTTAGCCAAACAATCTAACTATCACTCGAGATTGTAGGCAGGTCCTAAGCTAACAACTTGACTTATTCTTTTAGCTTAACTAAACAACCGAAAATGAATTAAACCAAATGATAAATCTCCATTAAATCAGCAAGTGATCCCATGTTGACCGAATCCCCCCCATGATCCATGTAGACTGCTCCAACGACCATTCTTCCAAGGTGCTGCATGTTGCATGTAACGTATAAGTCTTGAGCCATGTGACCGTTCGACTTCCAAGCATCCATGCATAATTCAAATGTACCCAGCATACTTGTTGCTAGGCTTTGGAATCCTTGACGACCTCCGCGGTGTATCAATACCGCCTCCACGAAGAGGACCCTTGTCCTCAAGGGTCAGGTGAGGGAATTGCTTTGCCAGGAACTCTGAATCTTCCCATGTTGCGTCCTCATGTGGAAGGCGTTTCCAACGGACAAGACTTTGTTCCACCAACTTGCCACCTCTTTTAAGCCAACGAACATCAATAATTTTGTCCGGTTCTAAAACGAGTACTCCGTCGTCATTGACATATGGAAGATCTGCACTGAATTGAGGCATCTCACCAACGTATTTTTTGAGTAAGGACACATGAAATACCGGATGCACTCGAGATCCCGTCGGTAGTTTAAGCTCATAAGCCACTTGTCCCACTCTTCGCAGAATTGGATATGGCCCAGAGTATTTGCTGGTCAACTTCTGATGAGCACGACGGAATACAGTAGTCTGCCTATACGGTGGAAGTCTTAGGAATACCATGTCACCCTCCTTAAACTCCACGTCGCGCGTTTTTGTATCCGCAAATTGTTTCATGCGATTGGTTGCCATTTTCAAATTCTGTTTTAATTGTCGCAGCAGCTCATCCCTAGACAACAAAGCTTGATCTACCTTGTGCACTGGAGAAGATTCCACATGATACATTGGTACTACCAGTGGATGTCGCCCATACAAAGCCAAAAAAGGAGTCATGCTTGTGGACTCATGGTACGTTGTGTTGTACCAGTATTCTGCCCAAGGTAGGTAAGAGTTCCATTGCTTCTGCCATTGGTGAACAAAGCTTCGCAGGTATTGTTCAAGACATCTATTAATAACTTCCGTTTGACCGTCGGTTTGCGGATGGTACGCAGAACTCATATTGAGTTGTGTACCGGACATATGAAAAAACTCCTGCCAAAACTTGCTAATAAAAATAGGGTCTCGGTCACTGATTATTGATTTCGGCATGCCATGTAATTTTACCACTCCATCAATAAACTTCTCAGCCACTGTTTTTGCTGTGAATGGGTGAGTCAAGGCCATAAAGTGTGCACTCTTGCTGAGCCGATCCACCACCACTAGAATAGAATTTTTACCGTGTGAGTTTGGCAGCCCTTCAATGAAGTCGAGCGTGATATCATCCCACACTTGGCAAGGAATTGGCAAGGGCTGGAGGAGACCCGCAGGCTTAAGGGTTGATGCTTTCGTTTTTTGACAAATCTCGCATTTACCTACATAGTCATGAACCGTTTGAAACATTGAAGGCCAATAGAATTGTTGTTTCAAACGTTTGTAAGTACGTAGAACTCATGAATGACCTCCCATCTTAGTGTCATGGGCTTAAAAAATTAAAGATTGACGGAGTCGAAGAGGAACTACAACTCGGCCCTTGAAGAAAATTAGCCCGTTACGCATGAAATAAGGGCCAGTAGGTTGAGTCAGAGCCTGATGTGTAATTTGCTGCATGTAATCATCATCTTGGGCAGCCGTTTTTATTTCATTCCAAATAGATACCTGCGCCACAAATAAACTGTTAAGAGCAGAACTGTCAGGTCGTCGTGAAAGGGCGTCGGCGGCAACATTCTCACGGCCGGGCCTATATTGGATTTCATATTCAATCCCCATCAATTTGGCCAGCCACTGTTGCTATTCGGGTGTCGTTATTTTTTGTTCCAAAAGGTACTTAAGGCTGCGTTGATCGGTTTGGATGATAAACTTTCGTCCCACCAGATAAGGTCGCCACACACGGATAGCTTCTATAATCGCCAACATCTCTTTTGCGTATGTGGACTAAGATTTTTTTGTGACTCCCAAGGCACGACTCATAAATGCGATGGGATGCCCTTGTTGCTGGAGTATTGCGCCGATGCCGTCACCGGATGCATCTGTCACAATAATAAAAGTTTCATTAAAATTAGGCATGGCTAATGTGGGTGTACTTGTCATTGCCTTTTTTAAATTGATAAAAGCTTTGTCCGCTTCTGCATTCCATTCAAACTGTCCTTTTTTTAGAAGATTCGTGAGTGGCCGAGCTAAAACTCCATATCCTTGGACGAACTTTCTATAGTAACCTGTAAGGCCAAGGAATCCCCGTAACTCTGAGATGTTCTTCGGTTGAGGCCAGGAGACCATGGCCGCAATTTTTGTCTCATCTACTTTTACCCCTTGGCTGGTAATTATGTGGCCAAGGTACTCGAGTTCTTGTTGGCCAAAAGTGCACTTGCTTGCTTTAAGAAAAAATTGATGTTGTTTAAGAACCTCCATTGCCTGCTTAACATGAGTAAGGTGGCTACACCAAGAGGGACTGTATATCAATATATCGTCAAAGAAAACAAGGATAAATTTCCTGAGATAGGGACGGAAGATAGAGTTCATGATGGCCTGGAATGTCGATGGTGCATTGCATAAGCCAAACGGCATTACTAAGTATTCGTAATGTCCATTGTATGTACGAAAAGCCGTTTTGTGGATATCGGCTGGGTTTACACGTACCTGATGGTATCCGGCCCTTAGGTCCAATTTAGTGAAGTATGCTGCTCCATGTAACTCGTCCAGCATGTCATCGACTGTAGGGATTGGAAATCGGTCTTTAACAGTGGCGTTATTGAGAGACCGATAGTCGGTGCAAAATCGCCAACTTCCATCTTTTTTTTTGACAAGTAGTACTGGTGATGAAAAAGGGCTGGTACTAGGCCGAATGAGTCCCGAATTCAGCATCTCCTGGACTTGTTTTTTAATTTCGGCTTTCTGGAAATAGGCATAACGGTATGGCCGTACGTTGACTGGCTCAGTTCCCTCTTTCAATGTGATGTTATGGTCGATTTCTCGTCTAGGTGGCAGTTTTGTTGGCTTTTGAAATAAAGTGTTGTATTCCTTTAACAAGTCTTGCATATCTGGAGTTGTTGTGTTGAGAGAGTCTTCTACATTCACATGGAAACAAATAGCAAAACCGGACTGCCCTTGTCTCAGCTCTTTGGTAATTTCGGTCAAGGATGCTGTTTGGATTGATTGAGGCCCGATGACTTGTAACCGGCAACTTTTGTTCTCCCAAGTGAAATCCATGGTAAGTTGTTTCCAATTGCAAACCACTGAGCCTAGCATCTCAAGCCACTAGACTCCAAGCACCATATCCAACCCTGTAATTGGAAGTGAATAAAGAGTCAAAGTGAATGGAACTTCTTGTAATAATACCTGAACCCGTTCGAATTTTCCCTTGCACGATAGCGTTTCTCCGTTTGCCACTCGCACCAAAAATCCTGCTGTGGGAATGATTGGCAGCCGTAACATGTTGGCCATTCGGGAGCTGATGAAATTGTGAGTTGAACCGCTATCGATCAGAACCATAATCTCATATGGTCCTACCGTTGCCGTGACCCGCATGGTTCTTGGGGCTGCCCATCCAGTGAGGGCATAGAAAGTGATTTTTGGATCGGTAGGCTCTTTAGTGTCAGGTTTTGTTCATAAGACTTCAGGAATTCCCTCATATGTAGTTTCATCATTCATTGTCTCACTTTCAAGGAGCAATAGCTGAGGTTGGGTGCACTTATGACCTGCTGTAAACCGATCGTTGCAATTGAAGCAAAGTCCCATTACTCGATGCCGCTGCATTTCGTCCCAAGTCAGCCGTTTGATGGGTCTCGTTGGTTGGGCACGGGTATTGTTTGTTGGTGTTGGTGGTGTACGGTTGAGGTACTGTGGTCGTAGCAACTTCCTTTGTCGCGTTAATTGATCATCCTTCATACGTGCGAGGCTTATAGCTTCTTTTAAAGTTTTGGGCCGAAACATCCGAATTTCCTCTGAGATTGCCGGCTTCAATCCTCCCATAAAGGTCCCGACCAAGGCCTTTTGCGTCCAGCCTCGTACCCAGTTCCCAAGCCTTTCGAATTCCCTCTGATAATCACGTAGTGACCCTGTCTGCTTAACCCTGGACAACGCCTCATCATAATCTTCGCACTCAGTAGGGCCAAACCGTGCCCAAAGCTCCTCCACAAAAATTTCCCACGTTACTATTTTTTCGTCTTCTTGATAAGTTCGTCGCATCTACTGCCACCATTGGTTGGCCTCTCCTTCGAGGTGAAAAGAAGCTAAGGAGACTTTCTGTTCATTGGTTGCTTTCTGGTACTCGAAAAATTGCATGATCCTATTATACCACTCCGTTGGGTCGTCGCCGGAATATCGTGGACACTCCAGTTTGGTAAGTCTTGATGCTAGCTGATGGCGGCTCCCTTCACTATCTCCACGGCTAGGCTGTGAGGATCCAACGTGATCAGAATTGTTGTGACTTGGCATCCCTTTTGAAGTTGGAAGTGAATCTACCAGTTTGCTCATTGTTTCTTCTAGGCGGTGCAATCTGTCAGTAAGCCCTAGTTCCATACGCTTCATTCCATCTTGCAAGCTTCCGATCTCGGCTTCCACACGCTCTATGCGTTCCTTGTTGGTTGACATAGTAACCTCGCTCTGATACCACTGATAGGGGTCCCAGTCAAAGCGTAAGTGGTTGAATATATTTCTACTTAGGGTGAGAAATAAGACCACAAGATATTTGATTTTTGGATAATAGTCAATGCCCTTTATTCAAGTCCGTTGGAGCTTATTTATACTTAAAACAACTTAGCCAAACAATCTAACTATCACTCGAGATTGTAGGCAGGTCCTAAGCTAACAACTTAACTTATTCTTTTAGCTTAACTAAACAACCGAAAATGAATTAAACCAAATGATAAATCTCCATTAAATCAGCAAGTGATCCCATGTTGACCGAATCCCCCCCATGATCCATGTAGACTGCTCCAATGACCATTCTTCCAACGTGCTGCATGTTGCATGTAACGTATGCATAAGTCTTGAGCCATGTGACCGTTCGACTTCCAAGCATCCATGCATAATTCAAATGTACCCAGCATACTTGTTGCTAGGCTTTGGAATCCTTGACGACCTCCGCGGCGTATCACCCTGTTAGAAAGGAGGAGGTTGAATCCAGATTGTGTCGAGTTGCTCTTGCTGCAAAACATCGATCCATGACTATTCGTTCATTATTAAGCATATGAATGAGTATGTTGATGTTAGCTCTGAAGACGGTCCAAATAACTGTTAAAACGGTTAAATATGCTATGTTGAAATGCACTGTATTCACTTGCATAGTCTTCATCTTCCGCTTGAAGACATGATGAGGTAAAACACCCACACCCTTTGATATAACTATTAATAAGTCGAAAGTTATGGTCAATAAGGGGAAAAAAAAAAAAGGCTCTGCAGATGCACCAACTCAGATTGACCTGAATTAATTAATTTTTTTTTAGATTATAACAATTAATAAATGCATAAAATTTTAAATCTTTTAATATTATGATTACGGTACCCCACGGTCCGAGTGTCGTTAAATAATGTTGAGTCTATTGAGTCCTTTTCAAGTCAATTCCACTGAATCTTGATGAATTAAGCACCAAGAAATTCAATTGAATTAAGAAACCAGAACTAAAAAAAAAAAAAAACCCAAAACTGAAACAGGGGCACGAACCAGCAAGATTTGAAGGAAAAATTTACTCTCGTTATCGATCAACAACTAATCAAACATAAGTGAAACAGATTCTATGCAAATTGACGAACTGCTGAAGAAGAAAAGGATCGTACAACAGGCACTGCTCATCAACTTCTATTTATACCGATATTTCTGGAATCGTTATAACAGATTATAACTAATTCGTGCCACGTCAGCATAAAATATCTATTAGACCCGCTCAACTGAAGTCAATCTGCACAACGACTCTGAACTTCTTCATATTTTCCATTTCAGTCCACAGACTCAAATACACATATCTCCACAAATAATAAGTTTTTTTATTAATAAAATATTTTTTTATTAACTTCCGTTGATTTTGGTAGATTTTGTTTTTGAGCTGTTACTACACTGTCGGCTGGTGTGTCATCATACGTAGTAGCGTCATCAACCCTCTCATGACTTTGACGGCCGAAACATGTTTCAGGACACTAATAATGACAGATTTGTTTGAGGTACGGTGGAGGTGTCTATCATAATAAACATGTTTCAGGACACTAATATACAACTACTTTAGCTGTATATATCAAGAAAATTGGTTAACAGTTTATGTACTTAATTATTTATTTTGCCACACATTTGTAAGTTTTACTTACCTTGAGCAGTGGTCAATGCTACCGTAAAATTATTAGACCCAAAATAAAGTGTGATGAGGGACAGGAAGTAATGTTCCCATTAGCTGTAGCACCTATCTTCCATCTCTAATTTTAACTTTCGATGGATGAAATGTTTTCAAATTCCTCAAATGTCCGTAATCTGCTTAATAACTGTAGAAAGTTAAAATTCATTGTCTAAATTTAATGTTAAGGTTAAACTCCCAATAAAAAAAATTTATTTTCATTCAAAATTGCGATTGGATGGTAATCACTTTGTAAGAGAGATCCCCAAAAAATTTATCTGATTGTTGTTCACTAGAAGGATTGTATCTTAGTGGTAACAATCATCTTGGTAGGATTCCATAATGGTTGGGTAATCTCTCAACATTACAACATTTTATAATGCCCAAGAACCGTATTCTTGAAGGTCTAATTTCAATGGAGTTTTATCAGCTTGATTCTCTTTAAATTTTAGACATTATACACAATAATATATTTAGGACTTTACTATCTTGCTTACATCCTCTCTCTATCACACAAATTCACTTGTAAACAAAAATGCTATATGGACATGTTAAAGTTACATTTTTTAATTACTCTTCCTTAGCGAAGTTTTATCTTAGTTATAGCCACTTGAATGAGAGCATTCCAAGTTGGGTTGATAGACTTTTGAAGCAAGCCATTTTATAGGTGCGTTTGGAATTGAGGTATTGAACAGCTGTAACTTAAAAGCCACAGTATTAAAGTATTTGTTAAACACTAACTGTTGTAGCTTGCAAGCTATGTTGTTATGATTTTTTTACTTGTATTATCAAAAATCTATTATATTTTTAATAATTTTGTCACAATTATTATTTAAAATTTATATTTATTATATATTATTAACTCTTATTTCATAATTTTAGTTTTTTTTCCAAAGCATCTATAACTTAAGAGCTGCAACACTTCAATTCCAAACAGGACCTATATTGACTCACAATAATCTAAAACGGTTCAATTGTGAACCAATTACTATTGATAAATCTTTCTAATAACAATCTTTCTAGCCATATTCCTCATTGCTTAGACAATGAAACTTTTTTGATTGAGAGGGGATTGAAACAAGGAAAAAAAAATATGAGTTTTGACTTTTATCAGTTAGTTGATTGATAAGAAAGGGGAAAAAGCATTTTTCATCCTTAGAGTTTAATGTAATAGCCCATTTTATCCCTCCTTTTCAAACAATAGCCTAAAATATCCTTATGTTAATTCACCGTTAGTGTAAAACTGTTAACTAGTAATTCATTGAGGGCAAAATAGAATTTTTCATTAAAGTGATACAAACTATATTAAAATAATTTTTTTACACAATTAAATAACACTACAAAGTATGCAAAATTCATTAACTTTTTTTTTTAAATGAAATCAACGATGATATAGTTTGATATAGCCATTTAATAATTGTCATAAGGAACAAACTGTAATTAAAATAATATATTTAAATCATTGGAAGAAAAACTCAAAAATGCCACCAATTTTTATGTGCTTTGTATGTGCTGAATATATTCTTTATCTTCAATTCAATTCAAGTCATTTTATAGTGCAATTAGAGAGTATACTTATATGAATAAGAAAATTGCAATATTTTTGGTACTTAGATCTAGGGTTTATAGGGCTTTCATACCGCCAAAATAGAAATAAGTGAAAAAAGAACTGCTTGAAATATAAAATTTTCATCTTTTTTGGTATTTCTTATTTAGTGGGATTAGATAAAATCATTTTTAGTTATATGTCAACTTTTATTTATTTTTCTAATTTTCTCTTTGATAGAAAATCATTTTTTACTCTTAATGAATAACTAACAAACGACATTCAACTAACAGTGAGTTAACGGAAGAATGTTTTGGTCTATTATTTAAAAAATAAGGATGGAATGAGCTATTGCATGAAACCTAGGGATGAGAATAACTTTTTCCTGAAAAGAAAGTATACAAATATAATTTTGTCCATTGGACTGTTAGAAAATACACCCAGGCCAAGCCCCAAGTCTTTCAATTTTCTTCCTTTTTACCATATTTATCGTTCTATTATAAATTTCCACAATTCTACCTTTTTTGTAAACACGATTCATCACATTCCCCACGGATCATGCTTTCAAATTAATTCCTTTCAATATTTACCACTGTTTCAAGTTTCAAAATCATATGCTATTATTATATCGCAACAAGTCCGCAAATTCATAAACAATCATTAATATATAAATCAATTGATTCAGTTAATTATTTATTCATATTGCCAAGATCACTTCTATCAATCATAGTTTTCAGTGATGTTCACACAATCCTAACTATACTTAGGTGGCGTTTTGTTTTTTTTTTTTTTATCTGAAATCTGAATAGATCTGAATTAGTGAGAATTCTGAATAGATCTGAATGTCTGAATCTGAATAATATGTTTATTTTTTTGTCTGAATCTCAAAAAATAAGTATTAAGTTGTTTGTTTTTTTCAACTTAAAAAGCTGAAAAATATATACTTTTACATTTGTATCCTTATTAAATTTGAATGTCAAATAAATAATATATTAAATACCACAATATTTTAACATTTATAACTAAAACTATATTCAAGTGAATACATAATTATTTTAGAATTTTTAATATATAAAATACCATAAATTTTAATTGAATTAAAGATTTTTATGGAGTAAATTGATGATTACCCTTATAAAAAAAAAAGTAATCTAATAATTTATACACGCAGCTAGGCCCAAAGTCTTTTAATTTTCTTCCTTTCTTTCCGTACTTGTCGTTGGGTTGTAAATTTCCACAATTCTACCTTTTTTGTGCACGTGAATCATGACATACCCCGTGAGTCATGCTTTCAAGTTATAATTCCTTTCAATGTTTGCCACGGTTTCAAGTTTCAAAATCACATAGTTATACATCATAACAAGTCTGAAAATTCATAAATAATCAATAATATATAAATGTAATCAGAAATTGAATCAGTCCATTATTTATTCATATTGCAAGCATCACCCCTATCATTCATAGTTTTCACTTTTTAGTGATGTTCACAAAATCCTAACCATACTAAGCAATTCAGATTTGATCAAATACACTTTGATAACATATTTTAAAAAACATAAATTCTTCTATAAAAAGTCATTTTTGTGGGGGGTTAATTTCCGTAGCTTTCTATTAGTTAATGTTTTTCAACTATTTTTAATGAAATTAGATAGGTTTACCTTTATATCTGGGGTAAGTAATTTCAGTGAATCATGAATCACTTTCCACACATTTTAGAAATCTCATCTTTTTTAATTTTATACTTTTTTTTATAATTTACATCTTAGTTCACATGACCAAAAATTAAGTTCAACGGGTTTTGTATTTTGTGGAAATTCAGTTTTTTTTTTTAATTTTATTTTGTGGAAATTTCGGTGGAGTCAATATGGGTAGAAATTCATAGAAGGATGAATCAAAGTACTCAATTATTATTGTAGACTTGTAGGACAGCGAGCTTGGTCCACACGTTTTAATGTTTGTTTACAGTTCAGCTTTCCATTTGATTAGTTAACAAAATAGAAACATGATTATCAATTTCAACTGTATATGTCTTTCATGCCTTAACTTTCTTCTTGTCTTTCCATATTTCTTATTTTGCTTTAATTTTCCACAATTCTACCTTGGATGATATATTTGATTCCCCTCGAATTGAGCGAACCGTTACCCACCCCACTTCAAGACTAATAATAATAAATAAAATTTTCAAGCAATTGAGATTTGACCTGCCCCACTTCAATAATAATGCTAATGGGAAATCATAAATTCTTCTACAAATAAAACGGTTAAACATGGTATGTGTTGACATGCTCTGCAGAGTCATTTAAGTTAGTTAGGAGCTCCGCGAATCTTATGGTGAGTTTAAATAAAATTAAAATAAGACTACAGCTCATCCGGGACCAACAACAAGATCAAATAACGGTTAGTGTACGTCTAAACATATTGGGCAAATGCCTTCAACTCCCTACAGTTTGGCTCAAAATCTCACCAGATCCCTATAGTTTGTAAAATATCCCAACACAGCCTTCCTTCTAACTTTTTTGGTATATTTTATAGTTTTATCTCTAATGAATTTGGACAATTCAAATAAATTACATTAATTCATATATATCATGTAAATAAGGATCTTGTATTTTTGCCCCGGAACTTGATTGAATGATTTTCAAATAATTTTATTTGGCTTATCATCTAAGTTTGAATCTTGGGCCGAGGAGGTAGGGGCTTAAAATTTGATTGTGCACTAACCATCTTTGGACCTTTTAAATAATGATTATTATTTACGCAAGGGATTTGTTATGGTTAATTATTTTTATAATTATTAAAAAAATTATAAATGCATTATGTTTCTCCATTCACTTGCATAATCAGCCTCTTGAAGGAGTAACGACGTCGTAAAACTCAAGAACAAGGATTTTTTATTTGAACTTTTAACTTCGATCCACTTCATTTCTTATAAATGGATCAAATTAACTTGAAAAGAATATGCCTCTCCGTGATCATGTCCGATTGAGCTATGACTACATTGTTTGTCATGATTCAATTAAACTATAAATACATTATTTTCTCAATCTTGTAGTTCACTGTACAAACTGGAATTTGGTGAGGTAGCTAGCCTAGTTCTAAAATCTAAAAGCTAGTTTACCCCTCTAAACTGTGAATTTGTTTGCTTTCTTGATTATTTAGTCTGAAAAACTAAACATGATATTGGTACGACATATTAATTGATTTATGAAAAATCATTGAAAATGTGAGATGCTTAGAAATACTACTACAACTTTAATGACAAAATTTTATTTCTTAAGCAAACATAATTGATACTTGAGAATTTTAACGAAGAAAAATGTAATGAAAGTAACATTTTTTTTAATTACATGAAACTATTGCTCAAATTACAACTCATATTACATGAGACTATAACTGATATTTACAAATCATACTATTACTGGGATCAACTTACATCAATACTTATGGAGCTTTGCCCAGATTTTAACCCTCACTAATATTCGATGGATATTTACTCCACTCACACTTGGGTAGGGGAAAAGAGTACCTTTACTTAATTATACAATATAATTAAGGAAGGAAACATGAGACTATAACTGATATTTACAAATCAGACTATTACTGGGACCAACTTACATCAATACTTATGAAGCTCTGCCCAGGTTTTAACCATCGAGGGATGTCTACTCCACTCACACTTGGGTAAGAGAGAAAATTACCTTTACTCAATTATACAATGTAATTAAAGAAGGAAATACCCCCACATTGCGCTTGTGGGGGTTCAAACTACTGCCCTCCAAATTGGAGGGTAGCAGCACTAACCACTCAGCCTTCTAATGAAACTAACATAATTTCAATGATTAAATCTCGTAGGAATAAGGTTATGTACAACAAAATAGTAACGAAAAGTCATCCATATTTTAACAAAGATAAAACCACCAGTGTCGCCAATGAGGGTTCACATATACAGCACCGACGATTCCCAATATCACAATTATATAGAATGTTGTAAAAGTGATATAAAAGCTCTCCATGTCAATTAAATTATCATCTTGTTCGCTGCTAGTTGTGAAGCTTGGAGATGGCAAACTCAACATAGTGAAACGACAGTGTTTTGGGCTTGTTGTTGCATTTAAATGTCACGAGACAAGCACGTGTTTTCACTTATAATTCATAAGCTTCAAAACGGCATCTGGTTGAAGTCGTTTTGGCTATCATTTAAGCAACACGCGTGACGAACATGTGAGCAGTTCTTTAACCAAGTTCGTTAAAGCCGTTATGCACGTGTCGTTAGTCTGCTCAATCTAGGTTTGCTAGTTTGTCACTGACGCAGTTATGAACCTGGCTAACGAAGCAGATTGGGGTCATCACTGTTAACAAACTAGACAGAGATTGAAAAGAGAGAGGGTCATAGCTTATTCTCTGAAATCACTTTTGTTACCTTTGTAAAAAGATTCTTCTTTGATCATCAATATAATCTCACTGGAAAGCTTCTCCCTTGGTGTACGTTGTGTCATTCTTGGGTTCTTTGGCTGTGTTTGTTCCAATTATAGGTTTATATTCATTAAACTTGTTTCTTGATTCTGATTAATTATTCTTGCTAAAGATTTGATGGTTTCTGGATTCAATCATAAGTTGTGCGTATCGTATTGATCTGTTCAAGATCAAGGGCAGTGTTTGATCTTGCCAGGTTAATAAGAAGGTCAAATCACTACACTAGTTGAAGCTTCCGCCATAGTTCCAGACGGTCCATTTTCATTGCAGCTCTTACATTGTGCTGTTTTATTGTGAAATTTCAAAAAAGAGATGGAGAAATAGTTTTCTTCTTAAGTTGTCGCCAATGTATTGATAAGGTTAGGAGTCAGGTATACATTCAGCTGTTGTATGCTTAAATCAGGCTATGTGGCAATGTGGATCAATATGAATGGTTGTGTGTGGCTTTATTAAAACAATCAAATGGCTATATTTACGGCAAGATATCTAAACATTTTTTTTCTTATGAATAGAATGTTTGATGGTAAATGGAAGTAAATAGGGAATCAAGGTTTGCATCATTTTCACTTCTTTGAGCACCAGGCTACAGTAAACATTTGCAAGTTTAAGGCTGCAATCAATGAGCAGATCAACTGGCTTCAGTCTATTGTATGTTGCTGTCTCTTAGAAATTCTTTGTTCTGTATCATTTTATCTTCTTTTTGTCTTTATATATGTTGAGATATTACTTGTCTTTCTGGGTTTATGTTATAGTGTGGAATTCAACGTGCTCTATGTACCACACCATGTATGCATATAAAGCCTAGTACAATGTTGCTCTCAAGAGCCCTGCCTAGTAATTACTTATGAGTCATATTTTTCCTAATTTTGTCACTACTTTTACTTATGTATCAAGCAATAAATAATGTCGTAATCAGAATTTTCACGGGGTAATTGGGGAATATTGCCCCCTTTAGAGTTTAAAAGCCAGAGAACGGAGACTTTTCGTATTGTATGGTACCATAGTATGCCCCGTCTGCCTTTCTTAATGAGAAAGTACCAGATTCTCCTTCAATTTAATTTCTTTTTGTTCCAGGCCAAAATCAGAAATTTTTCTTCTCACAAGCCATACTCTGTTCTTGATTAACATTAAGTGGCAGTTCAAAACATGGATCCTCATAGTCAATTGTGTCGATGGTACGTGGGTGTGTCTGACATTTTCATTAGTAATTTTAATAGTCCCTTGAGAAATTCTTCTATTAATAAAAATAGTTTGTCCAAAAATAATTTTTCTACTCAAAGGCCATGATCTGTTCTTGATGAAGATAAGTTGGTTGTTCAAAATGTGGATCCTCAAATCAAAATGGCAAAATTTTTTTATGAGTGATTCTTTAATTAAACAGGTGATCTTAGATTTCATTTCTTGTGTCTGTAACATGTGGGTGTGACTGACATTTAAGGAACAATTACAGCAGTGCCCTGAGAGAATACAAAATATATTCAACCACAAAAATTAAAAGTCAATTTACTTATTTATTTTTTTATTTTATTCCATCTTATTCGAATTTTATAAAACTAGTGGGTGTGTTGTAGCTAATCTTATTTGCCCCTTTGAAATAACTGATAATACTTTAATCACCGAATGTTTAACAGACTCGGAACGTAACTACCACGTCAAACAAACACGTAGTCTCAGCAATGAACTACAACCGCATACCCGATACATATATAGAACAGTATGAAGCGGTAGAGTTAAAGCAAAGCGTTTAAGAAGTGATTTAAGCTGATGCAAGCGTAAAGTATAAGAAGAATAAAACAACATCCTTTTACTGTAGCCAACAAAAAATTGGAGCTTTCTAGTAAGTTATTCAATTCAAAAGCTTCTGAGTTGTGCCATTTGGCTTTTGAATTTGGTCAACAAAAGTCTAACATGCTCTGTTCATAATTTTCAAGAAGCTGTCAGCCACACCGCTCACTTCCGCTCACAAGACCGCCACTAAGAAGCTTATAGTACAGGGGAAAATGTATGAATACCTTGAAGATAGAAGCCCAATAGTAATCATACCGACAGCGAAATTTAATTGCTTCAAATGGATAAAACGCACGCTTCGCCTTATAATTCAACACCCCAAGTTCACGAACTTTTGATGACCTTATATCAACACCTGCAAAATCATTCAAAAAAATCAAAATTAATAAAATTTTTGGACTTCATAAATGGAAAAAAAATTGAAAATGTTAAAAAAAGCTTACTGCTGGACACTATTTTGCACTAGGAAGGGACAAAAATGGAACTGGAAACTGATGATTCGCCGAATAAAACAGCTACGATTCCAATAAAAAATGCCAACAAAAAGCAAGTTAAAATTGGGAAAACGAGGGTTAAGATCAAGCGCATGGAGGTGAAGTTAAAACCCTTTTTAGGCCTTTCATCGTAAGGCGGCATTTCAACGGAATCATCCATGGTGGGGTATTATTGTAAATTTAGGGAATTTAGGGGGGTGTTTCGATCTTTTGTGTCACCGGAATCATTATCCGGTGATCAGATATTTTCCTTTGAGAGGGAAACAAAAGAGAACAAGAGCTTATTTATTTGGTGGGGGTGGCCAAAAGCTTTTTAATGGTCAAATGAAAGAAAATAGAGTCGGTGGGCCTGGGCCGGTCTTGTAACGGTTTGATCATTTGCTTTATGTGCAATCCAACGGCCCGGTTTACATGTGTTAAATTAATATATAAAAATAAAATGAATTCTTCTTGAAGGCATTGGAAAAATTCGAGCATACTCTATTTGACTCAGTTTGGTTTGCAATATAAAGAATTAAAAATTAAGTTTTAAAATATAGAATACAGCAAAAAATATTGAATTTTTTTTATTAAAGCATAAGAAGTGAAAATAATTTAATAATCATTAAAATAGATCTGCTGAAAACTCGAAAATCCAATTAAACTAGCCACAAGACATTCATAGCTCAAAATCTATACCGTTAATTATCATCAGTGCAAATTCTTGGTAGCTTATAATTACATGTTACACTAACTAGTTATGTTACTTCTAATAAACAAAAAGAATCTCTTATATTGTCCCTTTGTGTCCATAAAACTCATTTTCTAATCAATGTATGCGTTTATGCATAGAACTTGATTTTTTTTTTCTCTAAGTTAATGCAAAATACAATTAAAATTTATTTTAAGCAAAAAAAAGGTGGAAGAAATAACAAACTTTTGAAAATTTGGAAACTCTTTCTGCATGTATGCGCTAGAATGCATTCCTCTCATGTTTTTTACCACCTCCCCTAAAAGGTGCAATTTATGATGTAACACATTGCTGCCTTGGAAGCATATGACAAACCAATAACAAAAACAAAAATACAATAAATATTAAAAAAAAAACTCTCTAAGGCCTGTGTGTAGCTAGCATATCATATTTGCTATCCACTACTTCTCTCTTCTTCTCTTCCCTTTCATCCCTTCTTCTTCTCTTGTGGTATTCTAAGCATGAATTCAACAACGGCGACGACGACGACAAAAGTTTCTATCGATCAAACATTAAACAAAAATCAACATGTTGGTGACTATATAAATATAGTATCGTCGTTGTCTACTAATTCTTCACAAATTTTTAATTTTGAGCTATCATTGCAACAAGTCTCTAATGACCATGAGGTAACGCCACTTTCACTCTTTTATTTTTATTTTTTTTTGTCTTTCAAAATAATAAAATTACCATTTTCTTTTTAACAAGTTCTTCAAACATTAATTAATGTAAAAAAGTTACCACAAAATGTTCTACAATTGACATCCCCAGAATATCGTATAGAATACATATACAAAACTACTATGCTTATTGATGCCTGCATATTGTTGGCTCAACAGCGTTTTAACTTTAACTTGTTTGGATGCTAAGAAAGTAAGCGGAAAAATAAAGAAAGATATGAAAGAATTTGCTTCTAATTTGTTTGAACAATTAATTTTCTCTTCTTATATATGTTAAAACCATGCTAAATTTTCTCCTTTTATATTAGTTACACGTGATGCCCAATCCACAAATAAGAATATATATATATATATATATATCTTTCCCCCCATTTGTAGGTCCAATAGAGAATATTGTCCCCTTACTTAATCTTGTCCCTTTCATCAGAATATACATTCCCTACTTCTCTTTTCAAATGTCAATTTGTCGATCCAACCTTCGAAGCAATCAACTTTCATATTTGTTTTAAATTTAGAAATTAATTAAAAATGTTAAGTGGTAATTAACACTTCATTATTATTGTTTGTGCAAATAATATTACAAATTATAAATTTACCATTTCTTCTAAATAAGTCATCGTTTCCATTTTAAGAACAACTTTTAAACTAAACAAAGGAGCATTTTAAGGGATTTGAACAACCTTAATTTTATCACCCCTTATCAGGATTTGAAGTATTAGTGTTGCAATATAACCTAAGGTAATTTTGCTTCATAGCCATTATTGACGGAAAAAATTGAAATTCTCCTAACGAATTTGTGATAGCTATAATTTATTTCTTATGCCCCTATTACTACTATTTGACAAAGCTTTTTCAATATACTCTAAGTCTGCAGTGCTAAATGGAGTAAATAGTCTCATGACCTTCTATTATTTCAATTTAGAAACCAACGGGATTCCGTTGATAATTAGTCACAAATCAGCGAGCCAGATGATATTAAACGAACAAAAGAAAAGGCCCAAAACCAAACACGTGTTTATTTATTTTAGGATTAAATTATTAATTAAATTATTTTTTTATTAATATCTAAATAAAAAATTATTATAAAAATAATATTATAAAAATAAATTAAAAAATATAAAAAAATAATAATAATATCAATATTTTAACGACAAAAATATTTTAAAAATATTTTAAAAAATATAAGACTAAATAAATATTAAGAGCATTTCCAAAAGATTATATAAATTTTATTCTTTAAATATCTATTTGTTTACTCATGTGGCAAATAGAAGGATAAAAAAATATGATATTTTTTAAAAAACTCTTCAAATAAAAATAATTTAATATTATTTTAATCAAATAATTATTTAAAAAAAATAATAACAATTAAAGTATTTATCTCTTTTTTTTCAATAAAAAATAATAAAAAAAATTATAAAAAAAATTAATTCTCTAAATTTAAAAAAAATTATTTTTTATTTAAAAAATTTTAATTAAAATATTTTTTAAAATATTAAATATTAAAATAATTTTTTAAATAATTAATAAAATTTTATTTAAAAAATCTTTTTATGATGCCCTAATCTCCCTTACCTTTTTTAAAAACAAAAAATTCCATTCAAAAGTGTTCCAAAAATTAAAAGCAAAAATATTATTTTGTGCCACTCCAAATTTGCCGGTCGGTTGAAAAGAAACTCAGTGAGCTCTGATTGATTTAGGCTCTCTCTAACATGACGGAGCTTCTCTAGTATCTGCCTCTCTGCTCTGCATGCACTTATTTGATGGTTCGTTTTATCTCTCTTCATCTTTTATTTTATTTTCTTTTCAGATCTCTTTACATCTATTCTATTGATTCCGTTAATGTTGTTCAATCTTGCAATCTGATGGCTTTACGAACAGACCCTTTTGTTTTCTTAAGCGCCTGTTTAATGTTGAACTTAAATTCATGTGCTCTGCGAAATCCATTTCTGTTTTTTGATTTTTTTTTAAAAAGTAAATGCTCATTTTGTTTCATAATTTACATGCGGATACCCTTTTGATAGTTATGCTAAAACTTGATGCAGAAATTGAGGAACACTGTAAATAGGCAAGTTTCAGTAGAAATGGGGCAGTCTGATGCTGTTGAATATGTTAATATCAATGACCAACCATCTTCTCCTAGAGTCCATGGCACTAAAAAAGTATCAATCTTGCCACTTATTTTCCTTATATTCTATGAGGTTTCTGGGGGGCCGTTTGGTGTTGAGGATAGTGTAAAGGCAGCTGGTCCTCTTTTAGCACTTCTTGGTTTCTTGGTGTTTCCGATTATATGGAGTGTCCCTGAAGCTTTAATTACTGCCGAGATGGGTACCGTGTTTTCTGAAAATTGTGGTTATGTGGTTTGGGTTTCATCTGCCTTAGGCCCATATTGGGGTTTTCAGCAAGGTTGGATGAAATGGCTAAGTGGGGTTATTGATAATGCTTTATACCCAGTTCTGTTTCTTGACTACTTGAAGTCTGGTATCCCTGCGTTGGGCAATGGGTTACCTAGAGCCTTTGCGGCGTTAGCTTTGACTTTTGTTCTCACTTTCATGAACTATAGGGGTCTAACCATTGTGGGATGGGCTGCTGTTCTTTTAGGGATTTTCTCACTCCTTCCTTTTGTGGTTATGGGACTTGTGTCCCTTCCCAAGTTAGAGCCTTCAAGATGGCTTGTAGTAAATTTAGGTGAAGTGGATTGGAATTTGTATTTGAACACCCTGTTTTGGAATCTCAACTACTGGGACTCAATAAGTACACTAGCTGGAGAGGTGGATAACCCCAAGAAGACTCTTCCAAAGGCTTTGTTTTATGCTTTGATCTTGGTCATTTTTGGGTATTTCTTTCCCCTTCTAGTTGGAACTGGAGCTATTCCATTAGATCGCGACTTGTGGACCGATGGTTACTTTTCAGATATCGCTAAAGTGCTTGGAGGAGTTTGGTTGAGATAATGCATCCAGGGGGCTGCAGCAATGTCCAATATGGGCATGTTTGTGGCTGAGATGAGCAGCAACTCTTTCCAACTTTTGGGGATGGCTGAGTGTGGAATGCTACCTGAGTTTTTTGCTAAGAGGTCTTGTTATGGGACTCCTTTGATTGGAATCATATTCTCAGCATCTGGTGTGGTTTTGCTATCATGGCTGAGCTTTCGAGATATTGTAGCTGCAGAGAACTTCCTGTACTGTTTTGGAATGGTTATGGAGTTCATAGCATTTGTATGGTTAAGGATACAATATCCTGCTGCATCTCGTCCCTACAAGATACCCACTGGCACTGTTGGAGCCATTATCATGTGTATTCCTCCAACCATATTGATTTGTGTTGTGTTGTGTTGTGTTGTGTTGGCTCTTTCTTCTTTAAAAGTTGCAGTTTTAAGCGTTGGTGCTGTGGTGATTGGTCTCGTAATGCAGCCTTGTCTCAAGTGTGCTGAGAAGAAGAGATTGATGAAGTTCTCCACTAGTGCTGAGCTTTCAGATCTTCATGGCCCTGAGCAGGAGAGTGTTGATTCATTACCAGAGTAACCAATCTTGGCTACAATGGGAGAGGTCAAGATCCAACTACAAGGGTTCTAAGCAGTCACTATTTAAACCTTGCTTCAGGATGTCAACTGCAGATAATTAAGTAGGTGCAACAAGTAAACCCATGATCTCTTATTTATAATTGTGGATGCTAGTAATAAGTGGCCAAAAGCTGCTTATCATTTGTTGTTTTGGAGTGATTATAGATGATAGTGTTAATTTAACATGTAGAAATATGCAAACATTAGTAGCTTAAAGTACCATATAAGTTAGATCTCAGTAGATTGTAGCACTATCTCATGGTGTGCAACTATGTATTTCAAGTTGGGGAATTGTGGATCTAGCAATTGTTGCCACATGCAGATTCCTGTTAGAACCAGCAGCGTAAAGATATTCTACAGTGGTTCTAATATTCTTTTATCTAAAGATAGTTCATCCAGACAATGATTCATACTTGATAAGTCAATATATCTGCTGCAACAAACTCTCATATATAAAATCCTTTTGGAGTCTGGAGCATTTATCATAAGGTTAGAACATAGCTTTCACATTGTGCTGGTTATTGTGAAATTTCAAAAAAGAGATGGAGAAATAGCTTTCTTCTTAAGTTTTTGCCAAATGTATTGATAAGGTTAGGAGTTGGTATACATACAGCTGTTGTATGCATAAAGCATGCTGTGTGACAGTAGATCAATATGAATGGTTATTTGTGACTTTATTATGACAGTCAAACGGCTATATTTATAGCAAGATATCTAAACAATTTTTTGTATTACTAGAATGTTTGACAGTAAATGGAAGTCAAAAGGGAATCAGGGCTGGCATCATTTTCACTTCTTAGAGCACTAGCGTACAGTAACTATTTGCAAGTTTAAGGCTGCAATCAATGAGCAGATCAAGTGGCTTCAGTCTATCGTATGTTGCTGTCTCTTTGAATTCTTTTTTCTATATCATTTTATCTTCTTTTTGTCTTTATATCAGTTGAGTTATTACTTGTCTTTCTGGGTTTGTGTTATAGTGGGGAATTCAACGTGCTCTATGTACCGCACCATGTATGCATATAATGCTTAGGACAATTTTGCTCTCAGGAACCCTGCCTAGCAATTACTTAGGACTCATATTTTTCCTAACTTTGTCACTACTTTGATTGCATCAAGCGATGAATAATGTCGTAATCAGAATTTTCAAGGGGGAATTTGGCAATATTGGCCCCTTTAGAGTTTGAAAAACCAAAGAATAGAGGCTCCTTATTTTGTATGGTACCATGGTATGCTCCGTATGCCTTTCTTCATGAGAAAGTGGCAGATTCTCATCCAATTTAATTTCTTTTTATTTCGGGCCAAAATAAGAAAATTTTCTACTCACAAGCCATACTCTATTCTTGATGAACATTAGGCTGCAGTTCAAAGCATGGATCCTCAAAATCAATTGTGTCGATGATATGTGGGTGTGTTCGACATTTTTATTAATAATTTAGTAGTCCCTAAAGAAATTCTTCTATCAACAAAAATAATTTGTCCAAAAATAATTTTTCTACTCAACGGCCATCAGTAATTCTTGATGAACATTAGCTTGCAGTTTAAAATATGGATCCTCAAATCAAAATGGTAAAATTTTTTCATGAGTGATTTTTTAACTAAACGGGTGATATTAGATTTCATTTCTTGTGTCGATAGTATGTGGTGTAATTGATATATAGGGAAGAATTGTAGTAGTGCCCGAAGAGAACACAAAATATAGTCAACCATAAAAAATAAAAGTCAATTTTGTATTTATTTTTTTATTTTATTCTATATTACTTGAATTTTATAAAATTAGTAGGTTTGTTGTAAGCAATCTTATTTATCCCTTTGAAATAACTAATAGGGTCCTGTTATGTTGCAACAGTGGTATGGTACCACTGTTGTTTTCAGCCATTAGATCTTATTAATGCAACTGTACAACTATAGATCCAATGATTGAAAGTAACAATGGTACCGTACCACTATTGTATCATAGTTTTGACCTAACAAACACGTAGCGTCAGCCGTGAATTACAACCGCACAACCGCTACACACATAAAACAGTACAAAGTGGTGCAGTTAAAGCAAGCGTTTAAGTAGTGATTTAAACTGATGCTTTCTAGCAAGTTTTTCTATTCAAAAGCTTCCGGGCCGTGCCATTGGGCTTTTGAATTTGGTCAACAAAAGTCCAACATGCTCTGTTCAAACTTATAATTCTCTACTATTACCTTACCCGACAATACAATCCAAGTACCTGGCAGCCACACCGCATACTTCCACTATCATCTTCTTCTTGTTTACTGTTGATAATATTGCATTTATCATTTTCGTCTCACTTATGCAAAAGAATAATTGTGACTTTTTATTCTCTTCCAACCCTTGCTACTTGAATTAGATGATCGTATAGGAGCAATCAAATGAGTCCTCCTCGCAACATGTGACTTTGGAAATGGATGTCAATGCCTCGTGTGTCTATCAGAATACTGATTCAAACGGAGCTGATTTGCAAACGCATATTAATCAGAATGACGTCTACTTTATAGGGAAAGTAAGGCTTCTGCTCTCTTGCATAGGTGAAAGTCCCTCTATTGCCCTCCTCCTGAAAAATCTTAAGAAATAAGATGCGCACAAAATTGAATGCTGTCTTTTAAGATTTATTTTTTTCAAAAGAAATTTGTTGTATTTTACCATGAAAGTTGTTAATTTACTGAATTACAAACTTATCAATTAATTTGATGTTGCACAGCCTTTTGCTTAACATATTGCATTCTTATTTTAATTTTGGAGCAATAAAATTTTTTTCTACCATCACTACCATCTGATCAAGTATTTGTATTATTGCACAACATCTACGGAAGTAGTGATTAGTCTTGAAAGTGGAAGATGTCTATCTGTATCCTTTCATCCCAGATAAATTGTCATATGATCGTAGGAAAAATTGTAATTATTTTTTAAAATTTATTAGTTAACACCTTGAAAATTCTTTTCCCCAAAATAAAATTGCTCTAAAAGTGTCCAAATGTGGTGCTAAGGAAGTCATTCTTAGGAAACTTTGTTTAGGAGAACAGGACTTTTAAGCATGAGGTTTAGCAAACACTAATGAATTAAAAAAGAGATAGTTGTTGGATGAGTTAGATAGAATGCATGAGCTAGAAGTATCATGTGTCTCTACTATCAATATCTCAGCAACATCAAAGCTGAGTTAGGCATGCCAAAGAAAGACAAACCATTGAAAGTTGTGTAGCCACTCACGATGTAGCAGGTGATGTAAAGTCTTGATATTGCTTATAGATACAAGACGATGTAGCCATTTTTGAGATTTTCTCTTAAGTTAGATGGGCCTTTTTATGATTATGTCTGAATTATGATACTCCTTACTTGGTTTACCTAGAAAAACTATGTTTATATGGATGTGACTTGGGGGCAATCTATGTATTTGATGATAAATCTGGCCGAGAAAGCTTATATTGCTAGGCAGAGGAAATTGACTGACCATAAGCTCTCATGTTAAATCCATCACTCAAAAGATGTCGGACACTTGTAATCCTCATTATCTATGACTTTCTTGTGCATAGGCCATGTTTTGTGGAGAGCAGTCAAAATTTCAAATTTAAAATCTGATCCATAATTTAAATAACTACATAAAGTTATACAGAACTTATTAGACTTTGATAGCTCTTAGTAACCCAATCGTCATGATATCGTATAGTACATATTAATGTCGTAGTAAAAATGGAATTTTGTTTCTAATATATCTTTGTTGGCCATGATCATAGTGGTTACAATGAACGTTGCTGCTACTGTTGCTGCTTTTGTTATGCTTTTTTAAAGTTCTATTTATCCCATTATCTTGCAGGTTATACATCCATTTGATGCTCAAGCAAATGGAAAGCTAAGTCTTTCAATTGATGATTATATTGTGGTTCGCCAGGTACTTTCCCCTCTAAATACCAACACATAGATTTTTCTACTCTGCTATTAACTTATCCTTCTAACAACTTATGATATGTGGAATTTAGAACTAATGCTTATACTTATTTGATGTTCAAAGCACATGGCATTTTGTTCTTAAAATTTTGATTGAAAAGCAATGAGTTAACAAATGATGGTTGGTTTTCTTTCTTCCTACCATATATTCCCTTTTACATTGAAGTGCAAATCAGAATATAGTAGGGTTGCTAGCTCAGTTCTAAACCACTCAGTTTACCCTTATAGCCATGTGAATTTATATCTAGTTATGCTTCCATAGTTATGTTGTTATTTCAGTGATCACAACTAGTTCACTCATTCTACGTAAAAGAATTAGTTTTCCCCTTAGGTCTTTGAACGGTCAACTTTTGTTTAATTCACCGTTTTAGTTATAACTTCTCAAGGTTGCTCCTATTGGATGGTCGGAAGGTGAATGCAAGGGCCAAGCTGGTTGGTTTCCCTCGGCATACGTAGAAAGACAAGAAAAAGCCCCAGCTAGCAAGATATCAGAAGCAAACTCCTCACCCGAATGTGATGCGACTTCTTAATGAACTCTTGCCAAGTATCTATATGTTCTTTTTCTTGTATTATATTGCTATTTTAGTTTATAGAACGACTGCGACAATTGATAAGTGGTTTGATTGCTTCTTTTAATGAAATCTTACTAAACTCGAAGTAATATGTGTGATCATATGCATTTTAATATTTGTATTTATCTCCAAGTTGAGAAGAATATCTGTAGTAACAATTGTGTTTCCAAAGTGCCTTGAAAAAAAATACACATCATGTTGAGCAACAAATTTTTACTGTTATGAATCTGACAGTGATAAGTACTTAAGAGAAGGCATCGATTCACTGATGATTTGAAGAAAGTTGGTGTTGAGTGCAATGCGCGTGAAATCCATATTCAAATATTCCAAACTCTTGAAATGAGGAAAACCTAGCAGAAACATTAAACAATAAAATAAATAAATAAAAATGTTGAACACGTAGGACACCATTGAGTGAGTTCACAATCAAAGCTTTTCTTTTACCTTGACCGCGTAGGAGACCGTTGACTTTACCACCCAACATCGACAGATTTTTTAATGAAGGGAATATTGATGCAATGCTTTGCAGAAGGCTTATATGGAGAGAGGAGTCGTCCAATCTCAAATATTCCAAGTTGGTGAAACTGTGCAACTCTGTTTAGATTTAGAAGGAAGGAGCAACAAATTTAGCTTAATTAATAATACGGAAAAATTAATTAATTAACAATTAATTTATAAATTTGGCTACATCCGTACCTTTTACTTACCTCGAGTAGTTGTCACTGTTTTCGTAAAACTAGTAAACGAAAGGTGAAGAGTGTTGAGGGATGGGAATGATCCCATTGACTGTAACAACTTGCTTCCATCTCTAATTCCAACTCCCGATAGATGCAGGCTTTTCAGCTTCCTCAAACCTCTGTAACCTGTTTAATAATAATAATTAGGAAATGATTGAAAAAAAAATCAAAATTTATTGTCTAAATTTAGATCTAAACAAAATAAATGACTAATTCAATTATGACTCATTTCATATTTTATGCTTTAGGAAAAGAGCAACATCGTTTTTCAATTGCTGTAAAGATTAAAGAACCGAAATCAAATCTTTATTACATTCTTTTTTTGAAATAATAGTATTACGTTTTGTTTTTTGAAATAATATGAATTCTCTGTTTCTTTATTTTTTTTAATTATGTTTTTGTACATTTTGGGCCTTCCCTAATCAAACGAAATAAATTAATGTAATTAAATAATATTTTAATTGTGTACCTTGAGGAACCTCGAAATTGTCTATTTCATTGTAGCTCATGTCCAACTCCTCTAAGTTGCTCAAGGAATCAAATTCTGCAAACATGCCAAGACGCCAAGACTTAAGACTTAAAATAGAGTTAATAAATCAATATGAACAAATGATAAATTTTATCATTTTTAACTGGACAAAATTGTAAATTAGTCATGGGGTATTTGCTTCACAGTTAGAGTAATTTTTTTTTTAATCTTAAAGTCAAGACATACAAAAGTACAAGATGAAATTATGAGAAACATTGAAAATTGTATTTATGAATTGCTTAAAACTATTTTTCTAATATTTACTCATAAAAAAAATTGAATTCAAAGCCTTGAATCTTATTTTAGCATGTTAATGAAAGAGTTGGGAGAAGAGATGACGTTTTTATTATGTACCTTTAACATCAATACTTCCCTCCAACCTATTACCACTTAAATATAATAATGCTAATGATGAAAGACGAGCCACAGATGATAAGATGCTATTGTTGAACAAGTTATAACTTAAATCAAGCCTCTTCAAGTTGCTCAATCTTTCTAGACCTGCAAGTAAAATCAAAACAAAGATCACATATGATGTTTGGTGTAATTTCAAAATTAAACATTTTAAAAAATATGTAAAAATTGTCAATTGAATGAATATGCATATAGCTGCTCAGTCTTGATATTCGACTTAAATTAGGAGAGCGAAATGTAATTTAATTGAATTAGACGAAGCACCTTCATTCTCAACAAAACCGGCTATGTTGTTGCCATGTAAATCAAGTGACTCAAGTTGTTGGAAGGGAGTAAACAAAGAAGCATTCAGATACCAGCTGTACTCTCGCCAATACGTGCCAAAAAGGTCTAGCGCTATCAGTCGGCCTGTGGTGTTGCTGCACTCAACCCTTTCCCACTGACAACAATCAGTAGCTCCCTCATCATCTACCCGGTTGGGAAGATAATTATAAGGATCATTGAAGAAATGTTGCAGTCGCAAAAGAGCAAATCTCTCGTGATCCAAACATCCTTCACTCCACCCACCTTCTAATATTATTAATAACAGAACAAACATTATCACCATTTTTGATTTTGAACCACCCATTCTAACTATATCTTTAAGTTCTAAAAAACACACACTTTTTCTATCTCTGTAACCAACCAAGGCTCTATGCTATTTGTTTATAACACATCTAACAATTTATACACCCAACTAGCGTATAGTTGACTTATTTGGTTGTCTTCTGCAACTCTTTCATGCATTAATTTTCTTCCCATTTTTTCCATATTTGTCGTTTTGCTATAATTTTCTACAGTGACGCGTTTTGAGCTATCAACAAAGGATAAATGAGATAGATTGAGATGACAAATGAACAGAAACTATGAGTATGTGTGTTTAGTAAGAGAACGATTATACATTTTTATTATATATCAACCCAACAATTAACTTTAAACAATTATAATAAATAAAAATATGATGTTAAAAAATAATACAGAACATGAATAATATATTTTTGTAAACAAAATTTGTGTAACCATTTATCAAATTAAAGAGTATAGGTGTGATTATCAAAACAAACCGTTGAAGTGTCATTATTATTATTTGTTCCTTTGAAAAACACACCATTATAAAAGGGCAGAAAGACTTCCACACATTTTAAAAGTCTTTAGGCCTTTTTTCTATTTTTTTTTTCATTTGTATTTTGTTCCACACGGCCAAATATTAGATTTTACATGTTTGCCATTTTGTGGAAATTCTATTTCTATTTTTTTACTTTAGCAAGTAGGTGGAGTCAATTCGGTCAGCTAATCAATTATTGTTAGTTAGCAAAATAAAATTTTTGGCCAGGTGCATGTGTTGTAAAAAAGTTTTTTGAAAAAATTATAATAATGGGAACTTGTCTTTATGTCTTTCTAACAATTTACTACTGCCAAATCTTTACAGCTTCACTTCTCTGGTTCAATTGTCGCCACAAAAGCACAAGTACTTTTTTCGTCCAATTAATTAATGATCAATCTAAAATTATATAGGTTGGTCGAATATTCCCCTAAAATTAATTAATTTTACCGAAAGAGAATTATTAGACAGATCAAGTGTGTCTAGTTTTTGTGTTGTTTTGTGACAATCAATTTGGAAACTCTCCACTGAAGTTAACGTCTGAGAGATCAACATACTCCTAGTGATGTTAATGGAAGAAGAATTTATAAGAGGAGAACATAGAGTAATTATCCTCGATCAAGGAAGGTACCATTAAGTCTAGAATATGACAGTCAATGGCAGAAAAATTAATAAGCGTGTAATCCATGAACAAAGATTTTAAATCCTTGAAATTTAGATAACCTAAAAATTTACATTGAACAAGAAATAAATCAACAATGCCACTTTGATCACATAATCGATGAAACTTAGGATATATAATCAACACTTGTTAATTTTACTATTAAATTACTATTTTTTCTGTATTATTTGAATAAGGGAGTTGATTTGGAGAAACTCTCGCTATAATTGATGAAAATTAGGATATAATCAATGCATATTTATTAACGTATAGAATTCGTATAGCATTCGGTTTTGTATATAGAAGTCGTATAGAATTCGGTTTCATATTTAAAGCAATTAGATTTGTATATATATTATGAATCTGTAATGCTTTTCTACCTGGGATTCTATTCTTTAGGGTTGTACATCTATATATATATGTAGCAACGTTAATGCAAGGAATACAAGAGTTTTATTCATAAACTCTGTTCTTTATTTTACAATATTCATTTTATTTTTAAATTAATACTTTTCCATTATTATTTGAAGAAGGGAATTGGTCTGAAAAAATCTTACTGCAACATATATTATTGACACGATGATGCTAATAATAAAAACCCTAATATGATTGTTTGAAAATGTGAGATCTTCAAGGGTTATCATATAAATGAGAGGAGATGAGGAGATATTTACAGTAAGTAGATTGGAAGTAAATCTTGAAGAGAGGTTAAATTTGTCAAACGCCAAGGTAAATTACCCCTTAGATCATTGTTGTCAAAATTGAGTCTTGCAGATGCACCAACTCATGTAGACCTGAAAAATCATTCATCCTTTGACTATATAACAATTAATAAATATATAAAATATTTGAACATATATATTAAATGATAAATGAATTAATAGTATAGCATTGTATATGTTAAATTCTTCAAAATGTAACATAGAACATACACTTGATAATTTTGTTCTATTAATTTAAGTTACGCTTATGGTTATTTCAATTAATTTAAGCTAAAATGGATATTTTCATAATTTTATCACATAATCAAGGAATAAATGTATATTTTAAGATGCTAAAAACAGTCAATAGTTAAGGGAAAATTAAAGGCAGAAATGGTCTAGTGACTATTTGAAATATTGGTGGTGGAGTGACAATAATCAATTTATTTAGATGTGCAATTAAATTTGCACTATAAAAGATGCATAATGGAGGATTAGAAAGGTCATAATGGGGGATTGAAATAATAACATAATAAAGTTAAAGTTGATGTCAATTAGGGTTGCAAAAAAATAATAAATGATGTTGTTTTCTAGTTTTTGGAAGTCATGAGAAATAAATTTTGTCGCTTTCTTGATATATATAGTGGCTAATCAAATAATCGGGGATTAAAATAAATAACATAATAATAAAAATATGGAAGTTCAAGTTGATGTCGACTGGTTTGTGTAAATAAAATGCATTGACTCTTAAAAAGACATCAATTTTATAAAAGACAATAACGCGGTTTGATCCACTCTATAATTAATGATGTTATTTTCAAATAACAAAATTTTCTAGCTTTTGGAAATTTTGGAGAGAAATTAATTTGGTCGTTTTCTTGATTGACGGTAATCAAATAATGGACGACTCGGAAAAACCTTCCCTTGTTTTTTTTATTAAAAAAAATGAAACAGAGGTAAGCAGAAGCTATACTCTACAAAATGCCTCAGGGGCATAGCTGATAACTGAAAAAAAAAAAAAAGCGCATTAAGATAGAACATAAACCTGGTAACTTTGATGCATTAATTATGTTTAATTAAAATGAATAATTTGGTCATGACAACAATAAATCTATCAATTTTTAAGTCATCAAAATAGTTGAAAATAGTTTTTTACAAGAGGAGTGAGAGTCATTGCCCTCAATCAAAGAATGGTACCATTAAGTCTAGAATATGACACTCATGGGTTGAAATCCATGACCAAATTAACATTCTAAATTCTTGAAATTAAGATAGCCTGAGAATTAACAATAAACAAAAATTAAATCAAAATTTCAATTTTATTCGCGTAATCTATCCAAACAGGTTGAATCATCAACACCAATTTTTTCATTTCTAATTTAATACGTTTTCATTATTATTGGAAGAAAGGAATTCAGAATCTCATTAGAGTATATATAACTTAAAAAAAATTTTAATTGAAATTAACTTAAAAGAAAATATTTAATAAAAATTAGCTTTCTAGAAGGATTATAATTATATGGGGAGGAGACCAGTCCATTAATGTCAATTCTTCCAGGTTGATGAAATTGTACAACCCTAGGTATTTAGGAAAATTAGTTAGCATTTTGTTAATTTAATTATTTATTTTGCCACATCTGTAACTTTCACTTACCTCGAGAAGCGATCTCAGTACAATGGAAATTAGACTAAAATTATTAACAAAAGGAAACTCATCACCCGAATGCGATGCTACTTCTTAATGAACTCAATTGCCAAGTCTGTAAATGTTCTTTCTTCGTGTATTAGATTGGCGTTTTAGTTAATAGACGGCTGCCGCAATTGATAAGGAAGTGGTTTAAATGCTCCTCTGAGCGAACTCTTGCCAATACTTTAATTCACTCATATTTCTTGGGTGGGCAATATTAATATTAACTGCTACTAATTCTTTGGTTTAATAATAAAAAGATAATTAATTCTCTGTATTATTAATGAGATTATAGAAGGCCAAGTAAAGTTAGAGGCAATTAAACTCCTCGTTATTCAAGACTTGTAATTTTTTTCACCTCTCTAAGAATGAATATTAACAAACAAGAGCAAGTAAAGTTAGGATAACATATACTTGGAGGCCAGAGTTCAATTAATTTGTGTCGTTTTATTATTAATCAGCAGCCATGGGCGACAACTCGCAACTTCATGTCGTTCTGAGCACCAAGCTTTCTCTAGATAGAAAGACAATGTATATGAAAGTAAGGAAATTAATTAAATTAAACATCTTATTCATCTCAATACACAATTTTCTTATTAAAAAAAGGAATTAAAAATTATTATCTGCATCTGCATATATGTATGCAGTTGATTTTGTATAAGACCACCCTACTTATTTGATTTTTTTCTAATTACAATATTATTCTTAGGTGAAATTACTAAAATAAGTACATAAAAAATATGGATGTGAGCATGTTCTGAGGGTAGAAAGATATGGAAGTTGATGTTATTAAAAAAAAAATAAAAAAATCAATCGTCGTGATGTTCGGGACAAGTCGAACAAAATATGGATCACTTTCCACACATTTTAAAAATCTTTACCCTTTTTTTTTTCCTTTTTCGTTAAATTATATTTTGGTCTACACGGCCAAAAATTAAATTGTTCTAATTAGTTTTTTCTAATTACAATATTATCCTTAGGTGAAATTACTAAAATAAGTAAATAAATAATTATTAGTTTAATTATTATCTATTATAATTGAGAATTTAAATTTGCTATACCGTATAAACCTAGGAGATTTTTTATGTTCTTAAACTCTTTCCTAATCGATCAAATATTGCATTGATGGAGGAAGAAGAAATGCAAAGAAAAGAATATGATCAAGAAAAAGTACTTAATATTGCATTGATGGAGGAAGAAGATATGCAATGGGAAGAAATTGGGAACGCTGAATATGTTTGCTAGCTGGAGTTGAAATTCAAAAGCTTTAATTTTCATTGTTTTGGTGTTGATTGGATTTGATTTTCTTTTTCAGGTTAGCAAGATAGACTTGAACGTGACGTGAGCATATTCCGGGTTTAGAAAGATATGGAAGTTGATATTATAATTATAATAATAATAATAATGATGATAATAATAATAATAATAATAATAATAATAATAATAATAATAATAATAATAATAAGTCAGTCCCAATGACTGCAACGGCCGACCCAAAACTACCAAAATCAGCCTATCCTACAGATTTTAAAACCTGATTTTGAAAATCACATTAATATATACTTAATACAATTACAAATATTACATGCGCCCTTAGCTCCAAGAATGAATATCATCAAACAAGGGCAAGTAAAGTTAAGATAACATATACGTAAAGGCCTGAGTTTAATTAATTTGTCTTGTTTTATTATATTACTAGCAACTGTGTGCGGCAACTCGCAACTTCATGTCGTTACCACCACCGAGCTTTCCTAAGATAGAATCATAGAAACATCTTATTCATCTCAATATACAATTTTCTTATTTAAAAATATTATTTGCATTTGCATCTGTATATGGGTATGTAGTTGATTTTGTATAAGAGTAATGATACAGCCACAAACTCTTGTATAAATTTATATTATACAAACTGATGTGGCATTAATTCATTGGTTGAATAGAAATATAAAATAATATAAACAAATCATGTGGGCCAAGAGATATTTAATTCAACCAATGAATTAACGCCACATCAGTTTGTACAAAATAAGTTTGTACAAGAGTTTGTGGCTATATCATTACTCTTTGTATAAAACCACCCAACTGACTAGATTTTTTGTAATTAGATTATTATTCTTCGGTGAAATTACTAAAATAGGTAAATAAATAATTGTTAGTTGAATAATTATAAGTTAAATTTGTTTTACCGTATAAAACCAAGAGCTTTTTTATGTTCTTCAACTCTTTCCGAGCCGTTCAAATAAAAAAAGAAGTTAAATTACATTAATGGAGCAAAAAGAAATGCAAAGAAAAGATTACGAAAAAGAAAAAAATACTTGATATTGCATTGATGGAGGAAGAAGATAAGCGATTCGAAGAATTTAAAAATACTGAATACGTTTGCCAGCTAGAGTTAGAATTCAAAAGTTTTACTTTTCAATTTTCATTGTTTTGGTGTCCATTTAATTTGACTTGAATGTGAGCATTTTCAAGGAGTGGGAAGATATGAGAATTGATATTATTTTAAAAAAATAAAAAAAATCAATCATTACAATATTCGAGTCGAGGCAGGTTATTCGAATAAATCATGGACCACCTTCTACACGTTTTATAAATCTTGCCCCTTTTCTTTTTTGTCTTTTTCTTTAATTTACATTTTGGTCTACAAGGCCAAAAATTAAATTCCACAAGAATTGACCTTTTTTCTATTACAAAATTTTAGCCTTAGCCAGTGGAGTCAACAAGGCTGGAAATTTTTTGAAGGGGTCCCGAGAATCAAAGGTGCGTACTCACTTATTATTGTAGAATTGTGCGGCAGGTACCGGAGTCCACACATTTTAATGTTTGTTTGCCATCAATTTCATTGTGGTCATGTCCAAGTCACTCAAGAATCCAATTCTGCATACCCACCAACACATAAAATTAAATACTTAAAACAGAGTTTAAGTAATTAGTAATTTAACTTAAAACAAATTAAACAGAAGAATTTAATTATTGCATTCCAACGTTTGCTAGCTGGAGTTAGAATCCAAAAGTTTTACTTTTCATTGCTTTGATATTGATTTGATTTGATTTCGTTTTCCAAATTAGCAAGTTAGACTTGAATGTGAACTTGTTCTGCGAGTGGAAAAATATGAGAGTTGATATTATTTCAAAAAAAAAAATTTAAAAAGATTAATCGTCTTGATATTCGAGGCAGGTCGTTTTAATAAATCATGAGTCATCTTTCACACGTTTTGGAAATTTTACCTCTTTTTGTTTTGTCTTTTTCTTTAATTTACATTTTGATCCACATGGTCAAAAATTAAATTCGACAAGTTTTGCATTTTGTGGAAATTCTATTTACTTGTTTTACAGATCTTTAGCCGTAGCCCGTGGAGTCAACGGGGCTAGAAATTCATTGAAGGGTCCCGAGAATCAAAGGTGCGTACTCACTTATTACTGTATGTAGTTGATTTTGTATAAAACCACCCCACTTATTAGATTTTTTCTAATGCAATATTATTCTTAGGTGAAATTACCAAAATAAGTAAATAAATAATTATTAGTTTAATTATTATCTATTATAATTGAGAATTTAAATTTGTTGTACCGTATAAACCTAGAAGATTTTTTATGTTCTTAAACTCTTTCTTAATTGTTCAAATATTGCATTGATGGAGGAAGAAGAAATGCAAAGAAAAGAATATAATGAAGAAAAAGTACTTAATATTGCATTGATGGAGGAAGAAGATATGCAATGGGAAGAATTTGAAAACGCTGAATACGTTTGCTAGCTGAAGTTAAAATTCAAAAGCTTAACTTTTCATTGCTTTGGTATTGATTTGATTTGATTTTCTTTCTCAAATTAGCAAAGATAGACTTGAATGTGAGCATGTTCTAGGGTAGAAAGATATGGACGTTGATATTTTTCAAAAAAAAAAAAAAATCAATCATGAGACAAGTCATTTCAGTAAAACATGAATCACTTTCCACATATTTTAGAAATCTTACAATTTTTTTTTTCTTTTTTCGTTAAATTGTATTTTGGTCCACACGGCCAAAAATTAAATTCCACACATTTTGCTTTTGCATTTGGTGGAATTCTATGTACTTTTTTTTTATTATTTTACAAAACTCTAGTCAGTGGAGTCAACGGGGCTAGAAATTCATTGAAGGGTCCCCAGAATTAAAAGTGTGTACTCAATTATTATTGTAGAGTTGTACACTTGTGGGACAGCTACCGGAGTCCACACATTTTAATGCCCAACTCACTCAAGAATCCAACTCTGCATATACGCCAAGATATAAAATTAAAGACTTAAAACAGAGTTTTAGTAATTAATAATTTAACTTGAAACAAATTAAACATGAGAATTTAATTATTGAATTTGTGCTATTGACATTTTTCCGAAAAAAAAAAAAATTGTTGTCACCTCAGTCAATTAGATAATTACTACAGATCAGCAGCTATGGACAGCAACTCGCAATTAAATAATTTGTAGTTACGAGTTTGATTTCAAATTTCCTGTATCAGAGTTCAATAAATATTAAGCACTAAAATTAAAACGTAGCGGTTTTTTAAAGGAAAAGAGATTTATTGATTGCACTTAGTTTTAACTCAGTTAAATATCATGAAAATTAATAGATTGATTTACATAATAGTTTAAAACTATATGTTAATTGAATAAGATTGTCTATAACAAAATAGTAAATGGAAGTCATCCACATTTTAATAATATAAAACTATCGATGTCGCCAATAATGGTTCACATATAGAATACTAATGCTTTCCGATATCACAATTACTGTCCATATCAATTAAATTATCATCTTTTTCAGACCTAGTTGAATCTTCCGGCACAGCTGCAGGTGGTACGTTTTCATTGCAACTCTTGGGCAATGGCAATCCATTGAGAAAGGATTTTCCTCATAGCTACTCCCGTCAAAAGTTGTAAATTGTTTGAGTATGGTTATTATTTAGAGTTGAGTGGTAAATTTAGAGTGTGATTATTAATTGTTTTTAAAATTTTTTACGTGTTTTTGTTTGTTTTTACATATTACAAATACCTCTATGGTCATTTGGTTTTAATGGTTTAGGCATCAAGTGTTAAGTGAATATAACAAACAAGGAAAAGTAAAGTTAGGTTGACATGTACATAGAGATCTGAGTTTAATTAATTTGTCTCGTTTTATTATTAGTCAGCAGCTATGGGCGCAACTTGCAACTTCATTTTCAATTCAACTTCACTGTGTATTTGTTGTTCTTTTTCAATTCAACTTCATTTTCAATTGATAACTCAGTTGGAATCTAGAATTTGTGGAATCGTTGCCAAATGCCGCAATCAAAAGATTCTGAAATCTGGGGGCTTGCAATAGTAGACCATCATCTCTCAGAATGTATTTTATTTCTGAAATCACCTGCACAACCTTCATCTTCTACTTTAATAAGCTATTACTATCAACACCCAAGAACAATGATTTGTCCTTTAATAAGGTATTATTATCAACATTAGACCACGTTGTATCTGATCCTGGAAAAGTACTCGGGACTGTGCAATGTTAGTTAACTGTTATTATTGCTACCTGATCCTGAGTCAATTCGGTAATTAGAATTAGTCAAGCCGTTTTCACTCATGGGAGGATATGTTAATCTTTTCCATTGTTTCTGGGCAATCTTGAAATCGCAAGTCACACCATAACCCAAAGAGCAGTGGACAACACCTTGCACATATTCAATATCGCTCCAGTAAACATCTCCATCCCCACGCGAAGGGTGATTTCCTGTGTGGGTTGTGTTTTCAGTATTTGTTAGCGATAATTGTATTTAGTTCTTGCTCCATTAAAACTCATGATTGTATGCAGTGCCATTAACTTTTCAATGTAGCTTTGCTAGAAAGCTTTGGATTAATGATGACAAGTAATGCTGCACCCTTTTCATCAAGACAGGAGCAGGTTTTGCAGATTAGCAACCAGCCACTCATAATCTGACAATGTAGCTTCAGATAATGGCTCCAAAAACTCACATCTGGCCAGAATTTCAGCGGGGGGGTACTCCAGCAATTAAGTTAGTATCCACACTTGGTTTACCCTTCAGAAGTTCTTCAGGCAACTTAACCAGAGTACTTTCAAGGGCAGAGGGAGATGCGCCTGGGATAACCTCTTGCTTGAAAGGCAATGCTCTTGCTGTTTGCAAGCAGAACTCTATCCATTGATGGATTAATGGAGACGGACCTCTGACTTGCCCTCCAATTTGTTTTGTTTCAAGTCTTGAGGCAGCAGGGATCGCCTATAAAGAGAATACAAACTTATTAGTCACATTATCGTGTTTACTGATCACTAATATGAAGGTGATAACAAAGTGAATATCGAAGTAGAATGGCAGGCATGGGAATACCCAAAGATCGGCCCATAAGCTTGCACCAGACTTGGGAACAACAACAGCAACATTAGACATACGTTTGACAGCAGGAAGAACATCACTACTCCACCCAACAGCAACCCATACATCTCCAATTCCAAATGCCTTCAGATAGTGTGTACTGTCAAACAGTCGAACCTATGTAGAACCCAATAAAAGCAGAGATTGTAATAATGTTACCAGTATCGACAAAGATATTAGCATCTAAAACAAATTATTGTATAAGATAAACAATGGGGAGGAGCATGGGCATTCTACATATTGTTAGACATCTTGAAGCCCTCATAATAGGATTGATCAAATGTTAGGTAACCTAAAAGATGCGACAACTATTTTTCATATTACATGTGCCCTTAACTCAAACCGGACAAAGTAGACAATTTCAATAACTAGAACTTATAAATGATTCTACTAGAATACTATGCACAGTAGATTTATAACATTCATAAATCAAAACCCATCATCGTTCACCTGAAAGACTCTTGAGTTGCACAAACCAATTTCAATACACCATACCAGAACTTTGTTGAACTTTCCGGGATCCACCTGATTGCACCTACTATCCCCCTTCATTACAGGTAATAATCACATAATTTAATTTTTTCGAAATTGGCATGCCAGACAAATTTGGTCAATTACAAACCTATTTCTGCTTAAAAATGCATCCATCAAAGGACACTGACTTGTTGTTGTCACTTCATTTTGTTAGTCTCCATTGTTTGCGTATTCACATTAAGGAAACGAACCAAATGGAGCCAGTTTACCCACACCACATTATTATGGTTTTTCATTGTTTTGGGTTTTTGTTAATTTAATGAGACAGAATCTCACATCCCTTGCCATTTCTTCAGCTAAATTTAGGAGCAAAAGCCTTTATTGCATCCATCTCAGGAGAGAACACCAACATATGTATTATTAATACGTATGAAAAGGAAAAGACAACACCAACATACGCATTCATATGTATGAAAAGGAGAAGAAAACACTAGCATATGCATTCATATGTATGAAGAAGCAGACTTCTACAAACAAAATCAGTTGTCAGGCAATAACATGCAATGATCAGATATCATTTCTTTAAGAGTACCTGGTTTGCCAGTAATGCCAGATTCTGCTGAACAGCAATCTTCCCACCAGCAACTTGCAAATCAATATTGTTTGAATTTTATGATGCTCCCATATACTTCAAAACTGAACCAATAACCTCTCGGGGAGAATTAACCATTGAAATTCTTCCTGCGAGCTCAGGCCACCACGGATCTTTCCAGTCCTACAATCCATTTTCATTAATCATGTTATTGTGCATAGAATGCAGATCTATCAAAACAGCATCAACAAATTTCTCATTCTAATTTCCAGTGTGAACAAATTGTGTAATTACCAGAGCATGTCAAAATATATAACAACTCTGCAGCCTAATCCTTCCCATTCCAAGCAGGCACATGTTTAAAATGAGGAAAAAAGAGCCATCAGATGCCCCAAAAAAACTACCATTTGGCAGTTCATTTCGGAAAACAACTTCAAACAAGATCTTACTAATTTACTTGTCACAATAAACAACATTTAAACATCAATAAACAGGATCAAACCAGTTTTATTATGTTTTTAGATCGTACTGATAGCTCACACTAAGATGATGAGGAACTGTAAATTACGTGACTAAAGATGTTACTTGACTAAAGATGTTAGTTTTTATTGTTAGAGCTTGGTCAGTATTTATTTGTGTGGGTGAAATTTTTATTTTAATTATTAGAAGCAGATATCCAGTGGGGATTATATAAAGGTTGAAAGATATCTTGGTATAAAAAAGGGAAAAAAGAATGAAGATCCCCTGTCCTTATTCATTTAAATTTTGACCATTTTCAAGACAAAACTTGACTACAGAATAATAAACTACTGAACTGTTTTTTTCCCATTCGCTCCCCATATTCTTTATTTTGAGATATCTTCTCCAAGCTAATCCACGTATGAAAGCATACTTCATACATTAGAAAAATTCTCCATCATTACAGATGATAATTTGAATTGTGAGACATGAGACACACTGTCTGTTTGTTTTACCAAACTCAAGTTAGTTATTGGAAGCTACCTCCACCTTCATAACTCCCTAGACATTTTAATGGATATTTTAATTGGCAGTCAATAGCTTCTCATGGTTATAGTATCTTAAGCTCTAATAGTAACCCTGACTTACGAGCTAGCATACCCAAGGAGACAATATTTAATTTTTCTAGTTCACATCCTAGCAATTCACTTATTAAGTGCCATCACTACATGCTACAGTGGCATAGCTTTTCATTGCTCTGAGTGTACATTTGACTGCAACGACAAAGTTTAATGAGCCATTGTAGAAGATAATATCATTGAGTTTATAGACTCTTTCAGGGATACCATTGTTACCCGTCAATGAGATGCTTCTAAAGATATTATCATTGAAAATATTGAAGAGAAAGGCAGTCTTGATTTTGCTTGATATTAAACTAAATGAGTTTAAGTACAATTATTACCTCAATCGGAGCCAAATTATGGTTTTGAAATTTACTTTTCTTGTAGCCTATCGCCATTGTGCCCCACCTGTATGGTGCCGCCCATATTTGACCTCGAGGATCAATTTCTCCTGCATCATTGCTGCGTAGATATACCTGAGATTTCGTTAGTGCAAATAAAAGCAATAAACAAATAAATAAAATGACTATAAAGGGTAACACAGATAGAGAACAAATTACATTACCAAATTTCAAGGTAAGACAATAAAAATTATCGGGTAAAAGATAAAGATGTTACCTTCCATTTGTGACTTAAGCATTTGAACCAATCTTGATCTTCAGCTTCAGCTATTAGCTCGATCAATCTCTTTTTAATCGCAAAACTGAGCCATGAATCACCAACACTAACCAAATCAGCAGCCATATACGAAGCTGACTTAGCCTTAACTTTGTTAAAGGGCGTAGATAAATTGTTAACGATCCCATCAATGCTAGCACACAAATTCATCTGAAACTTCAATCTCTTTCCTTGACTTCGCATAAAATCCTTAACCCAAGATTGAGGCACTGAATTCTGAAGAGAAACGACTCTCAAAGGCACGGTCAATGCGTACGTCTTCCATTTCCAATTCTCAAATTCTTGATTCAATTTCTCATCCTCTTTTTGTTCTGTGTCTTGATCAAGCAATTGGTCTTGTTGGTTGACAGCTGGAGTGAGAGGGAGCTGCGTGGGACCAGCCGAGCATATACGGGCTCCGAATCCGAGAAAGAGTAGGACGGAAGAAGAAGCCAGCTGAAGAGGGAGCTTGTAATGGAGATGGAGAGGTTGTCGGTCATTGTGAGCCGTTGGATTAATGTGGGTCCGGGATAATCTGATGGTCTTAATTGAGCACTGTTTATCGGAGACACGGAGACGGGGCGTAGGGTATGACAGTCGAGAAAGGGAATCTGAACGGTTAAGGTCTGGTGTCAGCAGGAGTGGAGAAGATGATAATGATAACGCCATAACCAAACACACAGCAAAGGCGAGCAAGTGCAAGCCAAATGAATTTTGCGATTAGTTTACCTTCTCATAATTACAAAAATACCCCAAACGTAAATTCTTAATGACTGAATGAGAAATGACTGATATGTTGAACTGTTCAATGTCGATGCGACACTTTTACCATGGATAGTAAAATGGTAAATAAAAAAATTATTAAAAGATTTATAAAATAGACATCTAAAACCCTTTTCGCCAGTAAATTTCATGGCATCGATAGTTTCAAGAACTCCTGCTACCATACCCAATGGTTTTAAATAATTTTATTTGGTTAATTAATAGTTTTAATTTTATTTGATAAGCCACTCGAATTTCAATTTTATGTAGAGTAAGAGATTAAAAATTTAGTTGCATTTCTAAAGACAGAATTATAGAATCAGTTCAATACAACAATTAAGATGATGTAATCTGACTAGGGGGAGAATATTGAGTATTCACTGATTTTTTGAACCAAAATGGGATCATTTTCAAACACTCATGCCCTTACACTCATCACCAGAATGGACTGGTAGAAAGAAAACATAGGCATATAATTGAATTGGCCTTGACTCTTTTAACTCAAGCTGATCTTCCTTTCAAATTCTGGTGGGAAACTGTTCATATAGCAGTATATCACATAAACAGGTTGCCAACACCTGTATTGAGACTCTTATCCCCACATCAGAAACTTTTCAAGCATAAACCTGATTACAATTTCCTTAAATGATTTGGTTGTCTTTGTTATCCATACATGAGAGACTTTAACAGACATGAGTTTGATTTTCATACTAGCAAATGCATCTTTATTGGATATAGCTCATCTCATAAAGGATGCAAATGTCTTACAAGCTCAGGTCAAGTTCATATTCTTAGGCATGATGTCTTTGATGAGACTGTATTTCCATATGCAACAATCTTTGCCACTTCTTCTTCTGAAAATGTCATCCAATCAGAAACTCCAGTGTCAAATTTCTCTAAACAACAAATCTATCATCTCTCAACATTACCCTTACTCAACAGCAGCTTTGAAGATACTTACTCAGCAAGAGTACCGAGTAATGAACAAACACCTGTATTACCTGAGCATACAAATAATCAGCATCAACAAGAATCATCTAGTCATTCATATCAAAATCATCAACATCACAAACTATCCGTCATATTCCTGAACCAACTCAAACACAATTTGAACCACATGTAACCAGTCAACAACAAACTGAACTCAGTCCAAACAGAATTCTGACTTCACAACCCACACACAAAATGACCATTAGATCGAAGTCTGGAATATTCAAGCCTAAGTTGTACACAACCACCTTGATCAACAAAGAACCTAACACAGTTCGAGAAGCTCTTAATGATAAACACTGGTATAAGGCCGTGAAAGAGGAATATGAAGCCTTGATCAGAAATGAGACTTGGTCTCTTATACCACCTCCAGCTGAATACAAAATTGTTGGAAACAAATGGGTGTTTAGAGTCAAACAAAATAGTGATGGCAGTATTGCCAAATATAAAGCTAGGTTGGTTGCAAAAGGGTTCCAACAAACTAAAGGAATCAATTATTTTGAAAGATTTAGCCCTGTTATAAAGGCTTCTACAGTGAGAGTTATATTGAGCTTGGCTGTAATGCATAGGTGGATGATCAGACAAGTAGATGTTAGTAATGCTTTCCTAAATGGAGACTTGACAGAGGATGTTTACATGTGCCAACCTGAAGGATTTGTTGATGAGATAAGACCTGATTATGTATGCAAGTTGAAGAAGGCCTTATATGGGTTGAAACAATCTCCTAGAGTATGGTTTGACAAACTGAAGAGTTGTTTGGTTACAAATTGGGGTTTTCAAAATTCCAGAGCCGACACTTCACTATTTTTCAAGGGAGAACAGAATTCAATGATACTAATCCTGATTTACGTTGATGACATATTGATAACATGACCTAATAGTGATGAACTTGAAAAATTTATCTCAGGTTTGAGCAAAATGTTTGCATTAAAAGATTTAGGAAAGCTTTCATATTTTCTTGGTATAGAAGTCTCTTATACTGAGAATGATATATATCTGTCCCAAAAAAAAATATATTAAAGACTTGCTGAGAAAAGTTGATATGCTTGACTGCAAAGGGTGTGATACTCCAATGGTTACAAGAACAAAACTTCATAAAGAAGTTAAGGGATCTTTGGGTCAGTATGTTGAAGATGCAACTAGTTATAGAAGCTTGATTGGAGAGTTACAGTATTTAGTCCTGACTAGGCTAGAAATTGCTTTTGCAGTGCACAAATTAAGTCAATATGTGTCTACACTAACACTTCAACATATCATGGCTTGTAAGAGGATACTTAGATATTTGAAAGAAACAGAAGACTATGGATTAAAGTGTACAGCTGGTGGAGAAATAAAGCTAATAGAATATGCAGATGCAGATTGGGCATATGATGTTGATGATAGAAAAATCAATAGGGGCATACTGCATTTACTTGGGGCATAATTTGATATCTTGGTCATCCAAGAAGCAATCAATAGTCACAAGATCAAGTGCAGAGAGTGAGTGCAGAGCTCTTGCTTTTGCAAGTGCAGAAATTACATGGTTGCAGTCATTATTCAAGACGATCAAGATAGAATGTGTTTCAGTGCCTACAAAATAGTGCTATAATATAAGTGCAACTGAGCTAGCCAAAAATCATGTCTACCACTCGAGAACTAAACATATTGAACTAGACATGCACTTCATAAGAGATAAAGTGTTGGCAAGAGAGCTGGAGATCAATTACATTCCCAGTGAAGAGCAGATTGCAGACATCTTGACCAAGCCTCTCACATTCATTCACTTTAACTACTTTAGAAGCAAACTCAATGTGCATCCCTGCCCCTTGAGTTTGAGGGGGGCTGTTAAGGAAGCACACATTGTACAAAAGGGAGCTGCATATTCAACACGTGTGTGCCAATGACACGTCAGCAGTTAGTTAAGAAAAGAAGCCAGCTCAGCAATTCCGTTAAGCATGCATTACGTCCTGTTCGTCAGCTGTTAAGCAAACTATTATTTTTGTTTTAGAGACTTGATTTAGTATAAATACTATCGTGATTGTATTTGTTATGTAATGAGAAAAATTGAATAAAATCAAGAAATTTCCAGAACATTTTCTTTTCATTTTCTTAGCTTCCAAACAAAGTTTACAATCTCATTTCAGCTTTCTAACAGCTACTAATTCTTTGGCTTATCAGAAAACACAGCTCCAACTAAAGAAGGCCAAGTAAAGTTAGTGGCAATTAAACTACTCCTTGTTGTTCAAGATTTGTAATTTTTTCACCTCTCTAAGAATGAATACTAACAAACATGAGCTTTCTTTAGATAGAAAGACAATGTATATGAAAGTAAGGAAATTAATTAAATTAAACATTTTATTCATCTCAATACACAATTTTCTTATAAAAAAAGAATAAAAAATATTATTTGCATCCGCATATGCTTCTGGATATGTGTATGCAATTGATTTTGTATAAAACCACCCCGCTTTTTAGATTTTTTCTAATTACAATATTATTCTTAGGTGAAACTATTAAAATAAGTAAATAAATAATTATTAGTTTAATTATTATCCATTATAATTGAGAATTTAAATTTGTTATACCGTATAAATCTAGGAGATCTTTTATGTTCTTAAACTCTTTCTTAATTGTTCAAATATTGCATTGATAGAGGAAGAAGAAATGCAAAGAAAAGAATATGATAAAGAAAAATTACTTAATATTGCATTGATGGAGGAATAAGATATGCAATGGGAAGAATTCCTGAATACGTTTGCCAGCCGGAGTTAAAATTCAAAAGCTTTACTTTTCATTGCTTTGGTGTTGATTTGATTTTCTTTTTCAAATTAGTAAGATAGACTTTAATGTGAGCATGTTCTCCGGTAGAAAGATATGGAAGTTGATATTATTCAAAAAGAAAAAATCAATCATCTTAATGTTCGAGATAAGTCGTTTCAGTAAAATATGGATCATCTTCCATACATTTTAAATATCTTACCATTTTTGCCCTTTTTCGTTAAATTATATTTTGGTCCACACGGCCAAAAATTAAATTCCACACGTTTTGCATTTTGTGGAATTCTATGTACTTTTTTTTTTTCATTTTACAAAACTTTAGTTGATAGAATCAGCGGGGCAGAAACTCATTGAAAGGTCCCGAGAATCAAAAGTGCATACTCAATTATTATTGTACAGTTGTGGGGCAGCTATCGGAGTCCACACGTTTTAATGTTTGTTTAATGTCAATTTCATTGTAGGCGACAAGTGACAAAGTAAAAGAATCTTCTTAGCACCTATGCTGGCTATGGTTTGGGTTGTGTTTGGTTTTGGGCAGACCCGATTGACATAGAGTTCAAACCAAATGGGTCGGCGACAGTTGAATTTTGACTTCAACGCAAACAAAATTTAAAATTTATGGCTGCCTCCGCTACATAAGGTCGCCGTCAACCTACCTCCGTCGTTGTAATTTGAAGTTATTACCAATATTTTGGAATTTTTCATTGCTTGATCTACACATTTTCATAACAGCATTAAAGTTTTCGTTCAAATAAAGTGATCAGATAACTTTTAGTTGGTCATCTGAGTTTAATTTTTTTTTTTTAGTTTTGTCACATCTCTATCTTTTTTAAAAATTAAAAAAAAAGCTCTGAAATCTCCAAAGTATTTAAGAATTTCCTTTTATTAAATATTTTAAACCACGTTATAAAAGAATAATTGAATTTCTAATTCAACCATAAGTAATAAAAAAATAAGCAAAGAATTTTATTGAGTAAGGTGTAGATGTTACCATCATGATCTCTAACTCAGAATTAGTAAATCTCTTTTTCATCTAGCTTGACTATAGCCATAAGAGTTCTAAGAAGTAGGCCAAATACGTGTTTATATCACATAGGACTTGAAGACTTTTCACTAATTTAAAGATTTTGATTTTGTCAATTTTGGCAAAACTATTTTCATTCATAATTTTCAATCATACTAAATAAATTAGGAGCTTGTTACCTTACATAATAATGTAAGGTAAATGACTCTTCCACAACCATTTGATTTTCCACAACCGTTTGATGAAAATCCAACAGTTGTGAAAATATAAGATAATAAAATTTTATTATTTCCACGACTGTTGGATTTTCATCAAACGGTTATGTACCATACATTATTATGTAAGGTAACTAAAGCCAACAAATTATATATCCGTACTTTTCGTTTCAGGAAAGTCTCATCCTATTATTAAAAAAAATTAAAGAAAATTCATTTCATTAGTTAAATCATGTTCAGGCACACAATTTTTTTATTCACAAGAGTAACAACTAGGTCAAATCTCATCTTATATTCTTATTGTTGATAAATTAAAGCAAATTCATTGGTTAAAGCTTGACATGCATGTACAATTTCTCAATTCACAAGTTTTAGAGCTTTCCCGCAATTTGAAAACTATATATGATCTCTTGAGGACGTTGGATTTCTTGTAGACAATTTGGATTTGGCCTAGGAATTGTTCTCACTCAAGAATCCAACTAAGGGTGTTCGTGGATCGGATTTTATGGATTAGACCTCAATCCATATCCGATCTACGATTTTGCGGATTATAAATCTTCAATTCAATTCAATCCACGGATTGGTAAAATTCAATCCAAATCCAATCCATACATCTACGGATCGGATGCAGATTTGACCAAATCTAATATTTTGCGGATTGGTTTACGGACTTCAAATTTAAAATTAAATAAGATTTAAATAAATTAATTGTTTAAATAAAGCTTAAAAAATTCATTTAAAGTTTCGAAATATAACACATCAAAACGAAAAAAATCTCATTCGTTTAGATCAGTACATAGAAATTAACTATTTAGAAAGCTATATTTGTTTATTTAATTATTTTTTTATTTTTTATTATTATCGGATAAGATATAACATACTGTTAATATAACTATATTTTAACTTATTTATGTACTAGTAAGTACTAATACCATATTTACAAGTTTTATTTTTTAATTAAATAAATACTTTTTATTTTTTTGCGGATTCACAGATTTTTATAGATTTACAGAAGTAGATCCGTATCTAATCCACCGATTGCGGATTATCAAATTTTCAATCTAATCTAATCCACCAATCCACGGATCAGATTTTTACAAATTGGATTTCTATGGATTAGACGGATTGAGCGGATCAAATTGGATTCTAAACACCCCTAGGTGGATTTGAGAGTTTTAGCTTTGAGAATACTGCTTCATCTCTACTTTGATGTTGTTGTGGCCCTTGTTGTGGCGAGGCATTAATCTTCCTGAATTTTTTGTCAAGCTTTAACTTTATTAGATATATACCTTTCTTGATGAAATGTCTGGGTCCATCGGTGGATTTAGTGTTAATGTTGCTAGTGAAGAAGATGATGAAAGCACCATAACTGTTCTTTTTCAAAGTAAAATAGGCGATCAAGTGCATCTAGGTGTTTCATTTCTTGTGTATGATTATAAAACTATTCTGAATATAGTTTCTAAATGATTGTTATAGAGTGGCTACTTTTAACATTGGAGATGGTTCTCTTATTTAAGTATGCTGCACAGTATAGGGAAGCTATAAGCTATGATGGATAGATATGGGTTTGGATCCATCCTGCTCCAAATCCAGATCTACAAAACATGATCACTCGCTTTTTAAGTGTAGAGACAAATGTGAAGTGCTTGGAAGTTGGAAGCTATATAATGCTAAATACTACTACAATTTTAATAAAAAATAAAAAAATTTATTTCCCAAGAAAACCTGATTAGTACTTAAAGAATCGTAATTAAACTACTAATTAATTTCAATGACAAAATCTTGTTGGAATAAGATTGTCTACAACAAAATAGTAACATGAAGTTATCCACATTTCAACAAAGTAAAACCATCTATGTCGCCAATAAGAATTTACATATAAAACAATAACAATTCCAAATATCACAATTATGTATGATGTTGTAAATGTGATAAAGAAACTGTCAATGTCAATTAAATTATCATCTCGTTCATTGCCAATTGAAGCCTCTGGCATAGTTGCTGGTGATCTGCAAATGGGCAATGGCAGTCCACAAAGAAAAGTATTTCCCTCATAGCTCCTCTCGTTGAAGGTTGCAAATTGTGCTTTACATTCTGGAATTTCGCCTGATAAGTTATTGTATGCCACACTGAAAACAGCCAATGCGTTTAACTCCATAAGTTGATGAGGGATTTTCCCATTCAATTTGTTGTAAGAAAGATCCAAACTTTCGATTTGCTTCAAGTTTGAAAATGTTGATGGGATCGATCCTATCAAGTTGTTGTGTGATAGATTCAATGTTTGAATCCTTGTCAAATTTCCAATTTGAGGAGGAATATGACCGATTAGCTTGTTGCAAGAAAGATCAAGTCCTGATAGGAGGCTAAGCACTTTTCCTTGGTAAATGTGCGCAATGTTCTTTGTTGTGAACTCAAAAATTTCATGGATTTGCTTTTCTGCATAGATCATCCCGCTTTCCATGACAAGAGATATTTCAAATGGCTTAAGACTAGAACTATTGCTATAACTTTCATGAAGTGTGGTGTTATCAAAGCAAGGAGGAATATGGCCATGAAGATTATTATTAGAAAGATCTAACAATTGCAGTTGGTTTAATCCGCACAATTGAACTGGCACTTCACCTTCAAGATTATTGTGACCTAAGATAAGGTGCCTTAGTTGAGAAAGCCCATCAACCCAATTCGGAATGCTGCCATTCAAACGATTATAGCTAAGATCTAATGTCACAAGGGAAGAGCAATTAAAGAATGTACCTCTTTTTAGCTGTCCACGTAACATATTTTTTGAAAGATGAACTTGTTCGATAGAGAGAAGATGGAAACAAGATGGTAAACTTCCAGATATGTTGTTGTCTGAAATGTCCAAAAGCTGAAGCGAATAAAGTTGACAAAACTCCATTGGAATAGGACCTTCAAGATGATTCTCGGGCATTATAATATGTTTTAACCCTTTGAGATTACCTAACCATCGTGGAATCTTACCCGAGAGACTGTTATTATTAAGATACAATCCTTCTAGTGAAGAGCATTTAGACAAGCTTTGTGGGATCTCTCCTACGAAGTGATTGCTTTCCAATTGTAACCATCTCAAGTTTGTCAGGTTAAAATTTCTAGTGAACATATGACCTTCTAGGTTGTTGTTTGATAATGTAAGATACTCCAAGTTGACGCAACCCACAGCCAAGTGCTCGGGTATTTCACCAATCAATTGATTGTTGGATAAGTCCAGAATTTGAAGGGAGTTTATATTACCAAATGAAGAGGGAATGCTACCGTTTAAAGCATTCATTGAAATGTTAAAGGATATTAAACTTGGTAAAATATCTCCAATTTCTACTGGAATGTGGCCTTGGAAGTTGTTGTTGGAGACATCCAACAGTCTTAACTGCTTGTGTGAATGAATTGGCAATCGGAAAGGTCCTGCAAGAGAATCATTGACCAAAGAAAGAGTTTCTAATCTTGTGTTGTTTTCCAACAACCAATTTGGAAATCCTCCATTCATCTTTATGTGTGAGAGATCAACATTCACAAGGTCATGTTGATGGTAAAGGAATTTGGGGAATGTGACACCATCTCCATAACCGAAAGACAATGAGAGATGTGATAATTGGAAGTTTGGGGTCAAAGAAGGTGATTGAGTTATTTCTGCATTTATTTCGTTGTTGTAAGCATCGAAAATCTGGAGTCTTGAGTGATTAAAAAGTGGTTCAAGTGAAATTGGAATCCGAAAATGATTGTCTGAAAGCCTCAGCTCTTCAATGGATGTCAAATGAATGAGGGGAGATGAAGAGATGCTTCCAGTAAGTTGATTGGAAGAAACATCTAATATCCTGAGGGATGTCATATTTGCCAAGCACCAAGGCAAGCTACCTCTTAAATCGTTATGAGCAATGTGTAACTCTTGCATATGCATCAACGAACAGAGGCCTGAAAATTTATTAAATTCATCAATTAATACAATATAAAAATTAATGAATACGTATTATTCTTTTAAAATAAGTGATTCGTTTGTGTAATTAAACATTTAATCAAAAATTAATATTATAGATTAAGCGGGGAGAGTGGAGCATCTCATTAACCTTGATCAAGAATCTCGATGCTGTTAGTGCCAGGAGTAGAATATGATAGTGATAAGTACTTAAGAGAGGGCATCAATTCACCGATGATTTGAAGAAAGCTGGTGTTGAGTGCAATGCGCGCGTCATCCATCTCCAAATGTTCCAAACTCTTGAAATGAGGAAAACCTAGTAGAAACATTAAAAAATAAAATTAATAAAAAAATAAATAAGTTGAACACATAGGACACCATTGAGTGAGTTCATATTCAACCCTTTTCTTTCACCTTGACCACGTACGACACCATTGATTTCACAACCACACATCGACAAATTTTTTAATGAAGGGGATATTGATGCAATGCTTTGCAGAAGGCTTATATGGAGAGAGGAATGGTCCAATGTCAAATATTCCAAGTTGGTGAAATTGTGCAACTCTGTTTAGAATTACAAAGAAGGAGCAAGGAATTTAGCTTCATTAATAATGTGGAAAATTAATTAATTAACAATTTATTTATAAATTTGGCCAAACCTATACCTTTTACTTACCTTGAGTTGTAGTTGTCATTGTTTCCGTAAAATTATTACCCCAAAGGTAAAGAGTGTTGAGGGATGGGAATGATCCCATTGACCGTAACAACTTGCTTCCATCTCTAATTCCAACTCTCGATAGATGCAGGCTTTTCAGCTTCCTCAAACCTCCGTAACCTGTTTAATAATAATAATAATAATAATAATAATAATAATAATAATAATAATAAGGATGGGATTGAAAAAAATCAAAATTTATTATCTAAATTTAGAGCTAAACAAAATAAATGACTAATTCAATTATGACTCATTTCATATTTTATGCTTTAGAAAAAGAGCAACATTGTTTTTCAATTGCTGTAAAGATTAAAGAACCGGAATCAAATCTTTATTACATTCTATTTTTGAAATAATAGTATTACATTTTATTTTTTGAAATAATATAAATTCTTTGTTTCTTTAGTTTTTTATTATGTTTTTGTACCTTTTGGCCTTCCCTAATCAAACGAATTAAATTAATGTAATTGAATAATATTTTAATAGTTTACCTTGAGGAACCTGAAAATTGTCTATTTCATTGCCGCTCATGTCCAACTCCTCTAAGTTGCTCAAGGAATCAAATTCTGCAAACATGCCAAGACGCCAAGACTTAAGACTTAAAAATAGAGTTAATTAATCAATATAAGCAAATAATAAATTTTATCATTTTTAACTAGACAAAATAATAAATTAGTCGTGGGGTATTTGCTTCACAGTTAGAATAATTTTTTTTTTTAATCTTAAAGTCAAGACATACAAAAGTACAAGATGAAATTATGAGAAACATTGAAACTTGTATTTATGAATTGCTTAAAACTATTTTTCTAATATTACTCATTAAAAAAAATTGAATTCAAAGCCTTGAATCTTATTTTAGCATGTTAATGAAAGAGTTGGGAGAAGCGATGACATTTTAATTACGTACCTTTAACATTAATACTTCCTTCCAATTTATTCTCAGATAAATCTAATGATGTTAATGATGAAAGATGAGCTAGAGATGATAAAATGCTATTATTGAACAAGTTTCCTCTTAAATCAAGCATCTTCAAGTTGGTTAATCTTGAGAGCGTCTCTAGTGCTGCAAGTAAAATCAAAACAGAGATCACATCAGTTTGATGTAATTTCAAAATTAATCATTTAAAAAAATATGTCAAAATTGTCAACTGAATAAAGATACATATAGTTGCTCAATCCTGATATTCGACTTAAATTAGGAGGGAGAAAGTATTAAATTAAACGAAACACCTTCATTCTCAACACTACCAACTATATTGTTCCAACTTAAATTAACCCACTCAATTTGTTGAAAAAGAGTAAACTAAGAAACATTCAGATACCACTCGCCCTGTGGTGTTGCTGCACCCAGCCCCATCCCATTGACAATGGTCAGTCGTGACAAAAATTATAAGGAGAATTGAAGAAATTTTTTAAGTCTCGAAAGAGCAAATCTCTCATGCACCAAACATCCCTCACGCTACCCCCTTCTAATATTATTAATACTAACAAAACTAACATTATCACCATTTGGATTTTAAACCACCCATTCTATATATTTTTTTAATTAATAAAATGCACACTCTTTGTCTCTTTGGCTCTGCAACCAACAAGAGGGCTCTATGTGATTTATAACAAACACTTCTAACAATTTGTACACCCAAGCCCCAGCTAGTTTTCAATTGACTTATTTGGTGGTCTTCAGTCTTCTCCTAGTCTTTCATGCCCTTAACTTTCTTCCTTTCTGTCCATATTTCTCATTTTGCTTTAATTTTCCACAATTCTAACTTGGATTGTAATATTTAATTCACCACATATTAACTGAGTGAACGCTTGCCCACCCCATTTCAACAACAACAACAACAATAATAAATAAATAAATAAATTCTTCAAGCAATTGCAGATGCAGAAGGCTTATATGGAGCGAGGAAGAGTCCAATTCAAATATTCCAAGTTGGTGAAATTGCGCAACTCATTTTAGAAGCAAGGAGCAACAACATTAATTAATTAACAGCTTATTCATAATCAACACTTTTCTTTTACCTTGACCACTTAGAACACCATTGACTTCACAATTAGTCATCGACAATTTTTTTAACGAAGTGAATGATGCAATGCTTTGCAGAAGGCTTGTATGGAGGGAGGAAAAGTCCAATGCCAGATATTCCAAGTTGGCGAAATTGTGCAACTCTGTTTAGAATTAAAAGGAAGGATCAACAAATTTAGCTTTATCAATAATACGGAAAATTAATTAATTAATTAATAGTTTATTTATAATCAACACTTTTCTTTTACCTTGACCACTTAGGACGCCATTGACTTCGCAATTAGTCATCGTCAATATTTTTAACGAAGTGAATGATGCAATGCTTTGTAAAAGGCTTATATGGAGAGAGGAAGAGTCCAATGCCAAATATTCCAAGTTGGTGAAATTGTGCAACTCTGTTTCGAAGCAACAAATTTAGCTTTTTCAACAATACAGAAAATTAATTAATTAATTAACAGCCTATTTATAAATTTGGACACATCTGTACCTGACGTTGTATCGATAAAATTATTAGAAGTCAAGTAAAGAGTGTTGAGGGATGGGAATGATCCCATTGACCGTAACAAATTACTTCCATCTCTAATTCCGACTTCTGATAGATCAAGGCTTTTCAAATTCCTTAAACCTCTATAACCTGTTTTTTAATTGTAATTAGAATAGGATTGAAGATCAAAATTCATTGTTTAAATTTAGAGATGAACTAAATAAATGATTAATTTAATTGGGAGTCAATTCGTATTTTATACTTTGGGAAAGGATTAGTATCGTTTTTCAATCACTGTAAAGATTAAAGTACTGGAATCAAATCTTTATTACATTCTGTTTTTGAAATAACTAGTACGTCCTGTTTTTGAAATAATATAAATTCTCTGTTTCTTTATTTTATTATTATTATTTTTGTACCTTTTGCGTCTTCCCTGATCAAATGAATTAAATTTATGTAATTGAATAATATTTTAATTGTTTACCTTGAGGAACCACAAGATTGTCGATTTCGTTGTTGCTCATGTCCAACGCTTCTAAGTTATTGAAGGAATTGAATTCTACAAACATACCCAGACTTAAGACTTAAAAACAGAATTAATTAATTAATAACTTTAAAGAAATTAAAGCATCATGAGAATTTCGTCCAAACCAAGTGAAATAATTAATTAATTAATTGAGGGAGTACATAAAAGTATGTTTAGTTAGTATCTAATTCCTTCAGACTCATCAAAATAGTTAGTATCTAAGTCTAGCTAGCATATAAAATAAAAAAGTAGGTTTAAACCAAACCAAATAGTGTTTAATTAATGATTGACAGGGTAAATAAAAGTTTGTTTAAATTAGCATGTAATTCCTTCAGACTAATCAAATTAAATATTAAATTATGTCGATGATACACAAGTCTAGCTGACATATATAAAATGAGAAAGCAAGGCTTAGGCTTACCTCGAACATCAAATGTTCCTTTGAATCCCGTATCACGTAGATATAATTCTCTTAACAAAGAAAAGATAGTCAGAGAAGATAAGATGCTATGATTGAGTTTGTTGCCACTTAAACCGAGATACTTCAACTTCCTCAAACCTACGAAATAATAAAACAAATGGCAAAGAATCCAGCTAATTTGTAAAAGTTTATATTTTTTATGGTATTTGTAGTACCTTTTGAGACCACAAATTTGTCAATCTTGTTCCAGCCAATATCTAGCTCCTCTAAATCTCTCAAAGAATCTAATTCTGTAAAGAGTACAAATTGAGTTGAATGTTTCAAACCTCACAAAAAAATAAGTTGTGGGGGTGTGCGGTTCGCAATTAGAATTTTTTTTTCATCTTAAATACAATACATATGAAAGTACAAGATGAAATTATGAGAAACACTAGAACTTGTATTTATGAATTGCTAAAAACTATTTTTTTAAAATATTAATCATTAAAAAATTGAATTCAAAACCTTGAATCTTATTTTAGCAAGTTAATGAAAGAGCTTGGAGAAGAGATAAAGTTTTAATTATGTACCTTTAACATCAATACTTCCTTCCAATCTATTGTAAGATAATTTTAATGATCGTAATGATGAAAGACGACCTACAAATGATAAGATGCTATTGTCGAACAAGTTTTCACTTAAATCAAGCATCTTCAAATTGTTCAATTTTGATAGCCTCTCTAGACCTGCAAGTAAAATAAAAAAGGATTATAGATACTTGTGTGATTTCAAAATTAATTATTCACTTAAAAAAAATGTCAGAATTGTCAACTGAATCGATATGCATATAGTTGCTCAGTCTTGATATTCCACTTAAATTAGGAGGGAGAAGTAAATTCACCTTCATTCTCAACACAACCGGCTATTTTGTTCCAACTTAAATCAAGTGACTCAAGTTGTTGAAAGGGAGTAAACAAAGAAGCATTCAGATACCACTCTCCCAAATCCCAATTCCTAGTATCAGAAAGGTCTAGTGCTATCACTCGATCTGTGGTGTTGTTGCATTCAACCCTTACCCATTGACAACAATCAGTAGCTCCCTCATCATCTACCCAATCATGAAGATCATTGAAGAAATATTTGAGTCGAAAAAGAGCAAATATCTCATGATCCAAACATCCCTCACTCCACCCACCTTCAAATTTAATTAATAACAGAACAAACATTATCACCATTTTTGATTTTGAACTATCCATTCTAACTATATCTTTAACTATGGAAAACACACTCACTCTTTCTATCTCTGCAACCAACTACAGGGTTCTACGTT
>NW_006262201.1:28233389-28254636 GCF_000493195.1 Citrus x clementina | reverse complement strand
GGATCGGACCTTCGTGGATTCTAATACACATTGAGTGCAACTGAGAAGATGAACAATTGAAATTAATCCAGGCTTCCCAGATCATGATCCGTCACCATCACGCCTGTTAGATCACGATCTGTCACCACCACGCTTGTTAGATCACGATCTGTCACCAAATAATCTTCTGGGTTATGACTCAAGTTTGATCTGCACTTGACGTGTGGGTGCTTTTATCACTACTAAAAGCAACTAGCAAGAGAAAATATAATATGATTAAACGGACCTTATTCAATATATTTATGCAATTGAAATATCTCAAATATTTTATTAATCAGAAAATAAATTAATAATACTTTTAAAAGAGCACATAATCCCAACAATCTCCCACTAGCTCTTTAAAGCATATCTGGCATATTGCACATGCTCTAGGGGCTCTAAGTGCAGGTTATAAAGGTTTCCCACTAATGGCCATTGTAATAAAATCTACCATAAAGCATCTAATGTCATTTGGGGTACTGTCATATAGTCTTTCTATACTATTCCCTTATAAGATGATGTTTCCTCTCAATATGTTTTTGTTTCTTGTGGTTCCTTAGATTGAGCTACTGCACCACCATAATCACAAAATAGTTTAAGGGGTGCAGTTACAACAGGTACCACCTTAAGATTTTGTAGGAACTTGCAAAGCCATACAACTTCTTTTGCAGCTTCAGATGCATCCACATATTCAGCTTCAGTTGTGGAGTCTGTGATACAAATTGTTTCACACTCCTCCAATTAATAGCTCCACTTCCTAATGTAAACATATAGCCGAAAGTTGATTTTCTAGAATCCACTGGAATGAGTTCATCACTAGAATACACAAGCATATAAGTTTTAGTTTTTTTAAGATACTTCATTATATGCTTGATTACAGTCTAGTGTTCAGGTCCAGGATTTGATATCTGCTAACCATTCCTACCACAAAACAGATGTCTAGCCTAGTGCAAAGCATGACATACATGGGACTTCCCACAACTTCTGCATAGGGAACTCGTCTCATTTTCTCCATCTCTTTAGATGTTTTAGGTGATTGGTCCTTAGAGAATACAATTCCATGTCTAAATGGTAATAAACCAGTCTTGGAATTTTCTATGCTAAATCTAACCAATATCTTGTCGATATAGACCACTTGAGCCAAGGCTAAAGTTTTATTCTTCCGGTCTCGTAGTAATTTGATACCAAGAATATAACTTGCTTCTCTCATGTCTTTCTTTCATATCAAATTGTTTTGCTAACCAACTCTTTATTGTAGTCAATATTCCTATATCATTTCCAATTAGAAGAATATCATCTACATAAAGAACTATTTGTAGTGATTATCTAATTGACTGAGGTGACAACAATTTTTTTTTTTAATTTTCAATAGCACAATGTGGAATTCAATAATTAAATTCTCCTTTTTAATTTGTTTCCAGTTAAATTATTAATTACTTAAACTCTGTTTTAAGTCTTTAATTTTATGTGTTTATGCAGAATTGGATTCTTGAGCGTGTTGGAAACGACCAACAATGAGATTGATAGTGAACAAAACATTACAACGTGTGGACTCCGGTAGCTGCCCTACAAGTCTACAACTTTACAAATAATAATTGAGTAAGCACCTTTGATTCTCGGGACCCTTCAATGAATTTCTAGCCCCATTGACTCCACCGACTAAAGTTTTGTAAAATTAAAAAATACATAGAATTCCACTAAATGCAAAATGCGTGGAATTTAATTTTCGGTTGTGTGGACCAAAACATAATTTAATGAAAAAAGAAAAAAAATGATAAGATTTCTAAAATGTGTGGAAGGTGATCCATATTTTAATGAAATGACTTGTTAAATTTCAAGGATTTATAATATTTGATCATAAATTATGCGCATGTTAATTTTTCCGCCATTGACTATCATATTCTAGACTTAATGGTACATTTCTTGATGAAGGATACTTAGTCTCTCTTCTCCTCTTATAAAAATTATATTAATTGATTTTTTGTTATAGTTAATAGCCTTTAAGAACGGATAGATTTATTGTTTTCATGACCAAATTATGCCTGCATAAGGTTGCGACTATTAATAAAATTAATATTTAACATTTATGTTAAAAGATATAAGATTTTATGCGTTCATTAATTGTTATTAGCTAAAGGATGAATTATGTTTTCAACCCAATCAGTTGATGAATCTGCAAGAGTTTTTTGTTTTATTGACCATAATTATATTCCGGGTACAATAAATTGTCTTTGGTGCTTGGAAAATATGACTTCTTACTTCAAGTTTGATATGTCTCTCTCCATAAGCTTACTGGAAATATATCCTAGTCTACTCTCATTTATCTAATATCAATTGAAGATCTCACTTTTTCAAACTATCACTTCCAAGTCTCATTGTCACTTGCCCATTCTTGGACCATTCAAAACCAATCAAGTGTTGAAATAATCAAATATATGCAAAATTAGAGTCACGATTTTTCAAATTCCTCTTCCATCAGCTCTCACATGTTAACTTGAGTGGAAAGTTTCCAAGTTGATTGCTAGAAAGCAACGCAAAATCAGACACACTTGATCTGTCCCCTAATTCTCTTTTCTAAGTTGAAAAAGAAAAAAAAAGAAAAAAAAGAAAATATATCTATGTAAAAATAAATAATAAACTGAGTAAGAGTACATTTGTTTTATTAAATCTGGTCGGGGCATTTTTGGTGTAATTTCGTGCTGTGTAAGCCACAACTAAAATCAAACAGCCCCTTAGCGTACTTCTTCCATTTTATCTGCTACTTTTGTGGATCTTATAGGGTGGGCATGTGGACATAATTTAAAAGTTTTAATAGTCTTAAAGAATAAGATATGTTAAAGCTAAAGATGTTGCACCTTCTAATCAAATAAAGCTGCACAATGTCACTAACTTGGAAGAATTGACATTAATGGACTGGTCCCCTCTCCATATTTGAAGCCTTCTTAAAAGTTAATTTTTATTTCAGAAAAAAAAAGTTTAAGTTACATATATTACAATAAGATTTTTTGAGACCAATTCCCTTCTTCAAATAATAATGGAAAAGTATTAATTTAAAAATAAAATGAATATGTATTGATTATATCTTGATTTTCATCAATTATAGTGAGAGTTTCTCCAAATCAATTCCCTTATTCAAATAATACAGAAAAAATAGTAATTCAATAGTAAAATAAACAGGTGTTGATTATATATCCTAAGTTTCATCGATTATGTGATCAAAGTGGCAGTGTTGATTTATTTCTTGTTCAATGTTAATTTTTAGGTTATCTAAATTTCAAGGATTTAAAATCTTTGATCGTGGATTACATGCTTGTTAATTTTTCTACCATTAATTGTCATATTCTAGATTTAATGGTACCTTTCTTGATCAAGCATAATTACTCTCTCTTCTCCTCTTATAAATTCCTCTTCCATTAGCATCACTAGGAGTTTGTTTATCTTGATCTCTAAGATGCTAACTTGAGTGAAGAGTTTCCAAATTGATTGTTACAAAACAACAAAAAAACTAGACACACTTGATCTGTCTAATAATTCCCTTTCGGTAAAATTAATTAATTTTAGGGGAATATTCGGCCAACCTCTGTAATTTCAGAGTGATCATTAATTAATTAAACGATACAAATATCTAAAGTGATTAGGTGTTTGCTGACAATACAAGTTCATGGCTTGAAATTTGATCTCTATCGATTGGTTTACAAATGGACGTACTTGTGCCTTTGTGGCGATAATTGAATCAAAGATGTGAAGTTGTAAAGATTTCGCAGTAGTAAATTGTTATAAAGACACAAGACAAGTTCCGATGATTATTATTTTTTCCAAAAACTTTTTTACAACAAATTCATCTCGCCAAAAATTCTATTTTGCTAACTAACAATAATTGAGCACTTGGCCGCATTGACTCCACGTCTCCACCTACTTTCTAAGTAAAAACATGGAAATGTAATCTCCACAAAATGCCAAAGGTGTGGAATTTAATTTTTGGCCTTGTGGATCAAAATGCAAATGAAAGAAAAAGAGGGAAAAAAACAAGGCCCAAAGACTCCTAAAAGATGTCAAAGTCTTTGGGCTTTTTTTATAATGGTGGATTTTTTGAAAGGAAAAAATAACAACACTTCTATGGTTTGTTTTGATAATTATATTTACATATACTCGCTAATTTTCAAAATGGACACATAAATCTTTTTTTTTTACAAATATATATTATTCATATTTTTTTATTATTTTTATTATCATATTTTTATTTATTATAAATGCTTAGAGTAAATTTTTAGGTTGAAATATAATAAACGGGTATAATCGTTCTCGTATTAAACACCCATACTTTTAGTTTCTATCCATTTGTCATCTCAATCTCTCTCAATTATTATTTATTGCTAGCTCAAAACGCGTTGCTGTTGCAAATTATAGCAAAATGACAAAGATGAAAAAAAAAGGGAAGAAAATTAATGCATGAAGGACTTGGAGAAACAACTAAAAAAGTCAACTATAAGCTAGTTGGGTGTATAAATAGTTACATGCGTTATAAGCAAATGGCGTATAGTCCTCTGGTTGGTTACAAAGATAGAAAGAGTGTGTGTGTTTTTTAAAACTTAAAGATATAGTTAGAATGGGTGGTTCAAAATAAAAAAATGGTGATAATGTTTGTTTTGTTATTAATAATATTTGAAGGTGGGTGAAGTGAGGGATGTTTGGATCATGAGAGATTTGCTCTTTTGCGACTCAAACATTTCCTCAATGATCCTTATAATTTTCTTTACGACTGGGGAGATGGTGAGGGAGCTACTGATTGTTGTCAGTGGGAAAGGGTTGAGTGCAGCAACACCATGAGCCGAGTGATAGCGCTAGACCTTTCTGACACGTATGGGGGAGAGTACTGGTATCTGAATGCTTCTTTGTTTACTCCCTTCCAACAACTTGAGTCACTTGATTTAACTGACAACAAAATAGCCAGTTGTGTTGAGAATGAAGGTGCTTCGTTTAATTTAATTAATTTACTTTCTCCCCCCTAATTTAAGTTGAATATCAAGACCGAGCAATTATATGCATATTCATTTAGTCGACAATTTTGACTTTTTTTTTAAATGATTAATTTTGAAATTACACCAGTATCTATGATCTTTTTTTTATTTTACTTGCAGGTATAGAGAGGCTATCAAGATTGAACAACTTGAAGATGCTTAATTTAAGTGGAAACTCATTCAATAATAGCATTTTATCATCTCTAACTCATCTTTCACCATTAAGATCATTAAATTTATTTTGGAATAGATTGGAAGGAAGTATTGACGTTAAAGGTACATAATTAAAACTTCAAGTTCTTTCATTAACTTGCTAAAATAAGATTCAAGGCTTTGAATTCAATTTTTTTATGATTAATATTAAAAAAAACAGTTTTAAGCAATTTATAAATACAAGTTTTTATGTTTCTCGTAATTTCATCTTGTACTTTCATATGTCTTGAATTTAAGATTAAAAAAAAACTCCAATAGTGAACCAAACACCTCCACAACTTATTATTATTATTATTATTATTATTTGGTGAGGTTTGAAACATTCAACTCAATTTGTACTTATTACAGAATTAGATTCTTTGAGAGATTTAGAGGAGCTAGACATTGGCGGGAACAAGATTGACAAATTTGTGGTCTCAAAAGGTACTACAAATACCATAAAAAATGCTAACTTATACAAATTAGCTGGATTCTTTGCCATTTGGTTTATTATTTTACAGGTTTGAGTAAATTGAAGTCTCTTAGTTTAAGTGGTACGAGATTCAAAGGAACATTCAATGTTCGAGGTAAGTCTAAGCCCTGCTTTCTCATTTTATATATGCCAGCTAGACTTCTGTATTATCGACATAATTTAATATTTAATTTGATTAGCCTGAAGGAATTACATACAAAGTAAGCATACTTTTTCAATCAATTAATTAAATACTATTTGGTTTGGTTTAGACGAAATTCTAATGACGTTTTAATTTCTTTAAATTTATTAATTAATTTACTCTGTTTTAAGTCTTAAGTCTGTTTATGTTTGCAGAATTCAATTCCTTCAACAACTTAGAATTGTTGGACATGAGCTTCAATGAAATCAACAATCTTGTGGTTCCTCAAGGTAAACATTTAAAATATTATTCAATTACATAAATTTTATTCATTTGATTAGGGAAGGCCCAAAAGGTACAAAAAAATAAAAATAAAAATAAAGAAACATAGAATTTATATTATTTCAAAAATAGGACGTAATATTATTATTTCAAAAACAAAATGTAATAAAGATTTCATTTTAATTTTTTAATCTTTGCAGCGATTGAAAAATGATACTGATCTTTGCCCAAAGCATAAAATACAAATTGACTCCTAATTAAATTAATCAGTTATTTCGTTTAGCTCTAAATTTAGACAATGAATTTTGATTTTCTTAAATCCTATCCTAATTATTGTTATTAAATAGGTTACAGCGGTTTGAGGAAGTTGAAAAGCCTTGATCTATCGAGAGTTGGAGTTAGAGATGGAAGCAAGTTGTTACAGTCAATGGGATCATTCCCATCCCTCAACAATCTTTACCTTTCGTCTAATAATTTTACGGAAACAGTGACAATTACTACTCAAGGTAAGTAAAAGGTACAAATGTGGCCAAATTTATAAATAAGCAGCTAATTAATTAATTAATTATCCATATTATTAATAAACGGTACATATGTGGCCAAATTTATAAATAAACTGTTAAATAATTAATTATTTTTCCGTATTGTTAATAAAGCTAAAATTATTGCTTCGAAACAGAGTTGCACAATTTCACCAACTTGGAATATTTGAAATTGAACGATTCCCCTCTCCATATAAGCCTTCTGTAAAGCATTGCATCAATATTCCCTTCGTTAAAAAATCTGTCGGTGATTGGTTGTGAAGTCAATGGTGTCGTACGTGGTCAAGGTAAAAGAAAAGTGTTGATTGTGAACTCAATGTCGTCTTAAGTGTTCAACATTTTTATTTATTTATTTTATTGTTTTTGCTAGGCTTTCCTCATTTCAAGAGTTTGGAACATTTGGACATGGAATTCATGCGCAGTGCACTCAACACCAGCTTTCTTCAAAGCATCGGTGAATCGATGTCTTCTCTCAAGTACTTATCACTGTCAGGTTCTACTATTGGCATTAACAGCAGCATGATTCTTGATCAAGGTTAATCAGATGCTCCCACCCTCCCCTCTTGATCTATAATTTTAATTTTCAATTAAAAATATAATTACACAAACCAATCACTTATAAAAGAATGTTATGCATTTGTTAATTGTTTTATTGTACCAATGGTTGAATTAATAAATTTTCAGGCCTCTGTTCGTTGGTGCATCTACAAGAGTTGTACATTGCAAGCAATGATTTAAGAGGTAGCTTGCCTTGGTGCTTGGCAAATATGACATCCCTCCGAATATTAGATGTTTCTTACAATCAACTTACTGGAAGCATCTCCTTATCTCCCTGTTGATTTATTTTTATAATCAATTACTACCAATGCCAATGTGCAAGTATACACAATAAGTAATAAAGTGATGAATATTCAAGATCGTCTTCACAGGGATTGATGTTACTCAAAATGCTAAAGCAATCACAATAGTGCAAATTAACTAAAACCGAAACAAACAATTGTCAAATAATTCTATCGTAGTTAATAATTGCGAGAGATAGAAATAAAACAATACTGTAATGAAATAAACTAAGTTAACTGTGTCTAAGATTCAATTGAGAATATAGTAGTTGAATGATCAAACTCTCCTAATGGGGTGATTGTTGTTTACCAAATTAGCACCAGTTGTTACAATAAGTGCTGCAGCACTGGGCAGAATAAATCTGCATCCTCAGCTATCGCATGTTAGAAATCTCATACCTTTAAATCTACTAACAATGACCAGTTGCTCATATATTTATGGTACGTCATTATATCCTTTAATCTCTCTACCCTACAAGGTGAACACCTATGTCTAGAGTGTCACAAATCTTAACTTCAAGTACTGCCCTTATGGGATTCAAGATAACCTAATCCAGGAAACTCGACTTAAGAACAAGTAATACTCTAATAATGTCCGCTAAGACATGCCCTTTTGCTGCTCTATCTTAACTGAAACTATTAAATGGGTGGTCAACCTAAATAACAGTTATACTCATAAAAACTACTAGAGTAAAATGCTACAGCATTAACATAACAACATATAAGAACAGTCAAGAACCCATTGGATTATTTGTCACTCAACTACAAGTAAATTTAGTTCATAATCTGGATGACAAAAATAATCATAAATATATTGATCTCGGAATACATCAAAACAATTAAAAGAAGAAGATAAATATAAGTTGAGCACGGTGAAAATCAAAGCCAAGTAATTCTGCACGATTCTCCAATGTTACCAAAACAACACTCTTCAATTCTGATCTTCTCCTTCTTCGTTCCTTTGTGATTATTCTAATGATAATTTCCTTGCCGCATTTCTTTGTGGTATTGCCTCCATTTTATATTGCAAATTAGGGTAAACACAAGCCCATGAGCGTGCGTGCGTTAAATTAGGAAACATGTGCTGACCTGAGCCTAAGTTTTCTCCGACATTTACTTCTAGATTGCTATAGCACGGGTTGCTCTAACATCCACAACAGCACTGCATTACTCCCGATTGTGCTTTTCTTCTTTTATGACCGTCTTCTTTCCTCCTCTTGCTCATCTAATGCCTCGACATCCCCTCATGAATTAAGACTTTCCAAGAACCTACAATTATGCATATGTTTTTAGTACAAATTACTATAATTCAAGCAAAACTTATTAATACTCAACTAAAATGAATGTTTAAGCAAAATGTAATAAAAACACCTTATTTGTTCTCTAAATGATCCTGATTCAAGTCTAGAATTGATGTAATAACTCTCATTTCTTAGAGTTATCACACCCCCAAACTTAAACCATTACTTGCCTTCAAGTAATGACACATACTAACATTTTCCGCAAACAAACATGCACACAACTTTAGCTCTTTTATCAAATTTGCAAGGATTCTTCCACCTTCAGATCACAATCCCAATCATACAAAATGCCATAGTAAATCAGTTCTAGACTTAAGCTTCTTTCTGTCCATTGTGTGTGTGTGCTTCCTTTGATTGAATTCCAGATATGCTGTAACATCACCAAAGGACTGCATAAATTTCAGCAGTGATATACTTCATTCATAAATGGGGTAGCATAAATTTCACATATTCAAACTGTGATTGTTTTACATTGATAAACTGGGGAGTAATCAACCTCCTTACTGTAACATTTATCTTTCATGTGAATGTCAATCACTTGTAATGATGACACCCAATTACTTAAACCATGCCCAGATCAGAGTTGCTGCAGCAATATTTGCGGTATAATCTCATCTAAAGGTATCTTTTACTCAAGGCTGAACATGGGGTTCATGAACAGACCTGACTACTCAATGCCTTAGACATAGGACTTTTTTTTTTATTTGCTACAGCATTGCTCATAACTCTTGCTACCTTTTACACAATTCTGCATATGGGGTACATACTCAGATTTGGTTACTCAGCAACTTGAGCCATTGGAGTAGAGTTTTATCTCATAAATATCACAGTCAATCAACTTGCTTCTCCCTTCAAACTTAAGATATTTTCTATTCTTTTGGCTTTGCTCTAACAGTCTCATACAATTCAACCAAAGTCTAAGTGTTGGGACATAATTTCACTTCTATCTATAACTATCTCTACTTGGCATTCTCATAAATACTGAATAACACTCAATTTATCTTTATTAGGTTTTCAAATCCATACACAAATAACAGATAACAGAGCTTCACACAACACAAACATAAACACATACATAAACACATGCATTCGGACACAATCCCCCCAAACTTGAGAGATGCTGTGTCCTCACAAGCATACATAACAAAGGCATACAAATTGACAAACATAATTTTTTTTTTTTAAATATGAACTAGTAAGGATAGAGTACTCCCCTGTGGTGGGGACTGGAGTGCATGACGGGATGCTATCAGCACTTCTTGGATGCACTGCGCAGCTCATCCTTTGGTGAAGCTTTTGGGGAAGTAGCTGGCAATGTCTTTGTCTTTTTCACTGCGCGGCTGGTGAGAGGAGTTGTGGCTGGGGTTGCTGTAGAAGTACTTGTAGACGTACTGCCTTTTTGTTTGCTGGATTGTCTTGGACTTGTGCGAATAGGCTGGCTAGGAGTTTGCTGTGGAGGTTGTTGAGTTAATGCATCAGCTGCCTGGCCCTCAGTTGTGATGGCAGCAATAACCGCAAGTAGTTGCTTAGCTTGCTTAGGTGTAGGCATAGCTCTGGCTGCTGCAGCAGCCAGCTTAGCATCGACTTGCTCCATCTCATCTTCAGAGGCTGGAGTTGTTGCCATTTTTGCTTTACCCTTGTCCTTTCTCTTGCCTGCAAGGACTGGAATATACGGCTCCTCTTCAAGGTCTTCCTCCTCATTTTCTTGAATAACGTGCTTTTTTTTTTTCTGGTTTTGGGCTGGGTTAGGATGGTTGGTTCCTCACGGTCTTTCTCCGAGTTGTCTTCTTCCTCTGTAGGTGAGCTATCAATCTCAGACTTGTCACCTTCTTCCTCAGGCTAATCAGATGGTTCAGCATCTTCTGATTCTTCCTCTGCTTGAGGTTCGGCTGTAGCATCTTCTGCTGGTTCCTCTGTGGCAGTGGCTTCTGCACTAGCCTCTGTTGATGCATTTGTGGTGTTGGTGTCAAAATTGTACTGCTGGAGCAGTGCATCAAGGAAGTTCCGGTGAGTGCGTTTCATGTACAGAGAAAATTGGTGTAGTTGGTTGTCCAGGTGCTGGAGATAGCTCCAAAATCGATCGTTTTCCCACTGCTGTGGTTCCGTACATTGAGTTATACTTGTGCTGAGTGCCTGGATGGTCTTTTCTAAGCCAATAGCTCATCTTGCTCCTGTCTCAGCAGCTGGTTCAGTGGTTGTTCCAGCACTCTCACCAGCAACTCTCTCAATGGTTCATGCCGTAAAGGCACCATCATTATTGACATGGTCATCTCTGGCGTCAAGATGAACACCTGAAACTACACAAATGCTAGTAACGAGTGATGGAAATAGCAAAGCAGCAGTTCGGTGAGTCTTGACTGCACAATCTCGGATTTCTTTTGCGATGATGCTACCCACATCTATGGGAAGCCCGCGAACTATGACATATAACAAGACCAACCTTTCTTGCAAAACTGTAGTAGTGTGAGTGGTGGGCATAAGCCTAGATTTCAGAAATTTCACCCACATCTTAGCAATAGGTTTCAAATCTATCCTATTAACTACACGCCCTTCCTTGTTAGCCCATGATGCTCTTTCGATTGTAAGAGTTGTAAAAATGGTGTTCCACTTTTTCGGGGTTAACTTATCACGCAACTTAGCATACTCACAAGTAATTTCAGCAGGTAAGTTATAAAAAGCATTGATAACACGAGAGTCTAATGGGACAAGTGTATTTCTTATCCAAATGTTGTGCTGATCAGGGCTTACCAAATTGGCGTAAAATTCTTTTACTACAGGCAGCACAGGATCCCGAGGGTGTTTGTAAAACTCTAGCCATCCTCGCTTTGCTGCAGCATTATGAATTGTTTGCACAATTCCCGTGAGTTGGTCTGGAAATTGAAACCTTTTTTCTTCCAGAATCCTACGCGGCTCTATGAATTCTTCATATTTTTTTTCGGCGTGGTAACTTTAGAATCGTGACGGATCTTTGAGGCGGCTTGCTGTTTTCTTATATCTCGGCATTACTGTAGCAGTAACAAATTTAGTCTACTGTTCCTGAGAGTAAAAAGAGAAGAAGAGGCTAAGAATTAGGAGAGTTGGATTTGCGAAGGAGATGGGGAATAGTGGTGTAGAGCACTAAGTACAATGACTTTTTTATAGTGGACTTTTAATTGGAGATAAATACGGTAACTAAAGATAAATGAGGGAAGAAAATATTTTTTAATTTAAAGCGCGTATCCCAAAAACATCGGCTAGGTAATTTAAGGCATTAATTTCAGAGATTTATTTGCAATTTCTATCCACATCCAAGCCTCCATCTGTCATGATTTATCTCCAACGGTAAGTGAGAGGCTTCATCTTTCAATTTATTGCAACGGTAAAATTGGTTGCTGCAGCACCCATTCGCTTACTCTAGCAACGGTACATACTCCACACTAAAGCCTCTGACACGTGGCTCACCTCTATACTCTGCCACCATACAACCTCACTTGTCAGTATGGAATTCAATTGTTACACATACTTCCCACAAATTCAAATTAATTCTAACATTTAAAAATAAATAGATTAAATGATAGCAAAATTAAAGAATGCAATAATTTGAAAAGATAAAATTAAATAGCTAGAATGAAAGAACAAAATTAAATAAAATGGTAAGGAGGGAGAGCTGTCAACTAAACCAAAGGAGATCAAAATTGGTTTGAAGTGGTTGTCTCCCAAATGGGCTGCTTCCCATGGAGCGCTTGATTTAAGGTCCTTCAGCCTGACCTTCCTTCATTGTTCAATAGCTGGGTTCTTTAAGGAGTAACATCTCCTTTGAACATTCTACTGCTGGATGTATGTAATGCTTAACCCTGTGTCCATTAACTTTGAATTCGTGGCCTGTTTGTTCATCTAGAAGATCAACAACTCCATGAGAATAAGATTTTAACAACTTAAACGGGCTAGACCATCGTAACTTGAGCTTTCCCAAAAATAATCTTAGTCTTGTATTGTGGAGCAACACTAATTGACTAGGGTTGAATTTCCTGTGCTGAATATGCTTGTCGTGCCAGTGTTTTGTCCTCTCTTTATAGATTCTTGCATTTTCATATGAAAATAGTTGTAATTAATCAAGCTCACAAAGTTGAAGTTTCCTTTGCTCTGTTGCAGCATGCATATCCCAATTTAATTTCTTCAGTGCCCAATGTGCTTTATGCTCTAGCTCTAGTGGCAAATGACAAGCTTTGCCATAAACAATTCGGTAGTGAGACATTCCGAGTGGAGTTTTGTATGCTGTTCTGTAGGCCCATAGAGAGTCATGCAAGTGTAAAGACCAATCCTTCCTTATTGGATTCACCACTTTTTCTAAGATCTTTTTAATTTCTCTGTTGGACACTTCAGCCTGACTCCATATTTCATCATTGCTGCAGCAAAGATTTTGTTGTAAAATGTGTGCCCTCATCACTAATAATTGCTCTAGGAGTGCCAAACCTAGAGAAAACATTTTTCTGAAGAAAAGCCACAACTGTTTTAGCATCATTGGTAGGTAATGCTGCAGCTTCTACCCACTTGGAGACATAATCCACAGCAACAAGGATATATAAGTTCCCAAAAGATGGCGGGAAGGGTCCCATAAAATCTATTCTCCAGACATAAAAAACTTCCACTTCCAGGATGTTGGTCAGTGGCATTTCATGTCTTCTACTTATGTTCCCTGTCCTTCGACACCTGTCACAACATTTAACAAATTCATAAGTATCTTTAAAAATAGTGGGCCAATAATAACCTAATTGCAGAACTTTGACAGCTGTTCTGTGACCACCAAAATGTCCTCCATATGCTGCAGCATGACATGACTCCAGTATATGGGGTATCTCTTCTGCTGCAACACATCTTCTTATTACTTGATCTGAGCATAGCTTATATAAATGTGGGTCATCCCACTGATAACTTCTAACATCATGAAGAAATTTCTTTTTCTCTTAAAACTTTAGCTCAGGTGGTAGCAACCCACTTACTAAATAGTTAGCAAAATCTGCATACTATGGAGATTCTGACTGCTGCAGCATCTGTGCTTATTGTACTACCAACAGCTGTTCATCAGGAAAAGTTTCAGTGATGTCGTTTCTGGTCAATGTGCTTGTGTCTGCATCCAGCCGTGACAGGTGGTCTGCTACTTGATTCTCAGTCCCCTTTCTATCTTTAATTTCCAGATCAAATTCTTAAAGCAATAAAATCCATCTAATTAATCTTGGCTTGGCATCCTTCTTTGAAATTAAGTATTTGATTGCTGCATGGTCTGTATATACAGTCACTCTAGTGCCTACTAAGTAGGCTCTGAATTTGTCAAAAGCAAATACTACTACTAGCAACTCTTTCTCTGTAGTGGTGTAATTGATTTGAGTTTGAGTGAGAGTTTTCTTGCATAGTAGATGAAGTGAAAAACTTTATCCTTTCTTTGCCCTAATACTGCCCCCACAGAGTGATCACTAGTATCACACATCAATTCAAATGGTAAAGTCCAGTCTGGAGATATAACTACTGGAGCAGTGATCAAAGCTTTCTTTAATTCTCCAAATGCTTGAAGGCAATCTTTGTCAAAGTGAAACGGTTTGTCATGCTCCAGCAATGAACACAGTGGTTTAGCTACTTTGGAAAAATGCTTAATGAATCTTCTGTAGAATCCAGCACGGCCCAAAAAACTCCTAATTCCCTTTACTGAAGTTGGAGGTGGCAGTTTATCTATTACCTCTATCTTAGCTTTGTCTACCTCAATACCATCCTTGGATATCTTGTGACCCAACACTATTCCTTCTTGCACCATGAAATGACACTTTTCCGAATTGAGTACTAAGTTGGTCATCTCACATCTTTTAAGAACTTCTTCCAAGTTGTGTAAACAATCATTGTATGTTTCTCCAAAAACTGAGAAGTCATCCATGAAAACTTCCAAAGTCTGCTCTACCATATCAGAAAATATAGACATCATGCATCTCTGAAAAGTTGCTAGAGCATTGCATAGCCCAAATGACATTCTTCTGAAGGCAAATGTTCCATAGGGACAAGTAAATGTAGTATTCTCTTGATCTTCTAGAGCTATAGCAATATGGTTGTAACTTGAGTACCCATCTAAGAAACAATAGTATTGTTTTCCAGCAAGTCTGTCCAACATCTGATTTATGAATGAAAGTGGGAAATGGTCTTTCCTTGTGGCTTTGTTGAGTTTCCTGTAATCCATACACACTCTCCATCTAGTCACTATCCTTGTAGGAATAAGTTCATTCTTTTCATTAGCCATTACTGTTATCCCTCCTTTCTTTGGAACACATTGAACTGGGCTTACCCATGAACTGTCCGATATTGGGTATATGATTCCAGCATCCAACCATTTGATGATTTCCTTCTTCACCACTTCTTTCATAATAGGATTCATCCTTCTCTAGTGCTCCACCGAATTGTTGGAACAATCTTCTAACAGGATTTTATGCATGCATATTGATGGACTTATCCCCTTTATATCTGCCATGGTCCATCCAATTGCTCTTCTGTATTTTCCCAGTAAATCTACTAGACTCTGTTCTTGACCTGCATCCACAGTAGAAGAAATGATTACAGGGAGTGTGTTGTTTTGACCAAGATATGCATACTTCAAATGTGAAGGTAACAGTTTTAATTCAAAACTAGGAGGTGATTCAATAGATGGTAAAGTTGTTTTTACTTCCCTGTCTGAAACATTCAGGTGTTCAATAAACATGTTGTGCCTATTAGATTGCTGTTTGTCCATCTAATATGTTTGGATTGCTGCAACATCTTCAAAGGTGGTGACTTTGTCAAGTGCATTATTGTAGCATCTGTCCATTTTGTTTGCTACAACAAAATCCACTGCACTTAGGAAATTGCAATCTTCTACTTCATCGGGGTTTCTCATAGCCTCTAGGACATTAAATGTGACTTGCTGATCATTCACTCTCATGGTGAGCTCTCTTTTCTGCACATCTATCAAAGTCTTTCCAGTTGCTAGAAAAGGTCTTCCCAATACAATGGGTACCTCTTTATTAACTTCAAAGTCCAGTACAATGAAATCCACTGGAAAAATGAATTTGTCAACCTTCACCAATACATCCTCTATTTTTCCTTCAGGGTATGCATGAGATCTATCAGCTAATTGCAGAGTGACTGTTGTTGGTCTGCACTCCCCTACTCCCAGCTGCTTAAATACAGATAATGGCATCAAATTAATATTAGCTCCCAAGTCACAAAGTGCTTTGCCAGCATACCTAGTTCCTATAGCGCAGGGTATTGTAAAACTCCCTGGATCTTTTACTTTTGTGAGAATTTTACTCTTGAGCATATGGCTGCTCTTCTGTGTTAAAGCAACAGTTTCAAACTCTCTCAGCTTTCTTTTTCATGCTAAGATATCTTTTAAAAATTTCACATAATTTGGCATTTGCTCCAAAACTTCCACAAAAGGTATATTTATGTGCAGTTGTTTCAGCCCTTCCAGGAATTTGCTAAACTGCTTGTCTTGTTATTGCTTCTGGATCCTTTGTGGGAAAGGTGGTGGATGTCTAAACTGCTAGGTAGCTTCAGGAGATATCAAACTCTGTTTGTTTGGTTTGGTGCAGGTTGTGACTACTGGTGTTGCAATTTCTTTTTCAACATGTTTTGGTTGAATTTCCTCTGTAGTTGCTGTAACTTGGCCCATGTAACCAGTGTCTTGAAGAGGAGGTTGTTGTAACATGCTTCCCTTTTGAGGTAATTTTTGTGCTGAATTGAATTCCATCCCATTTTTTGTTACATCAGCTGGGATATCAACATTCTTTCCAGACCTCAAATTAATTACTTTGCAGTGTTCTTTGCCCTCCCTCCTAGGGTCTTTTGTGTTGGTAGGTAGGCTTCCTTGAGTTCTGCTGCTTATTACTGTGGCTAGTTGTCCCATTTGGTTTTCCAGGTTTCTCAAGGATACAGCTTGACTCTGCACAATTGCTTCATTCTTTACAATGTACTCTTTAATCAGTGCTTCCAGTGAAGTGATTGGATCCTGACTGTTATGCTTTTGCCCTTGACTCTGCTGATGAAAACCAAGTGGTTGTGTGTTTTTATTTTGTCTATTTAATGCTGGAGCATTTCGATTCTGACTGCTCCATGCAAAATTTGGGTGTTGCTTCTAGCCAGGGTTGTAAGTATTTGAATATGGGTTGTTCTGAGGTTATCAACTGAAATTACCCACATAGTTTACTGAAGCTGGGTTTCCAGGACAATTATCAAAGTTATGCTCTTCACCACAGTATACACAAGAAAGTTCAGTAACTTGCTTTACTGTTGCTGGAGCAGATGTCAAGGCCTTTACTATGTTAGTTAATGAGGTCACTCATTAACTAACATTGCATTTTTTGCATTTTTTGCATTTCATCTTCAAGTTGATGGAAGAAAGTAATCTCATTCCGCAACTTTGCATTTTTTGTTGGTGGGAAATATTTCATTAGGAATTTATCAGCCAATTCATTCCATGTAGTGATGGAATCAGATGGTAACGAATTTAACCATACTCTTGCTTGATCTCTTAAGGAATAAGGAAAGAGTCTCAGCCTTAAAGCATCTTGTATTGCTCCAGCAATCTTGAAAGTATCACTTACTTCCAAGAACAATTTAAGATGGAGATGAGGATCTTCATCTGGCAATCCATTGAATTGACCAACTGTTTGCAACATTTGAAACATCACTGGCTTTAACTCAAAATTTGCAACGTCTACTTCAGGTCTGATGATGTCAGGATGTACAACTTGAGGAGTTAGCACAGCATAATCTCTTATAGCTCTGTCTCTGTCATCAGCCATGTAAATAATATTGTTATTGCCTGGCTGTCTCCCGTTAACATGTTCATTCTGCTCTCCTTGAATGTTTACTGGTTGTAAGGGCCCGTGAGGATTCAAATTTCCCGCATCCTGCAAATTATTCATGCTTGAATCAATTTCTGAATTCCTTTGTTCTCTTCGCAATCTCCTGACAGTCCTTTCAATCTCAGGATCGAATTAGAATACCACAGACCTGTCTTTGCGCATGCATGTACCGATCTCCTAATAAATAGAATAAATCAAATCAAATTTGGCGCTATCAAGATTTACTTTACACTTTAAAAATAAACAATCAATCCCCGGCAACGACCCCAAACACTTATTGATTTATTTTTATAATCAATTACTACCAATGCCGATGTGCAAATATACTGATGCAGCGGAAGTTTAATGTTCAAAATATTCCGTTGATTCTAGAGAATACCGGAACAAAATAATAATTAAATTCACGTTGATTCAAAAGAATACCGTGAATTTAGGGATTAAGACTCGTTGATTCCGCAGAATACCGAGAGTTAACTGTTCAAATACTCACAAAGAGATTTGAAAATTGAAATATTATTGAACTCAAAATTATGCATTCAAAGGTTACAAGAGGAAGCTATTTATAGTAGTAGTAATTATCCTAATTCATGAAGTAAAAACAAAATCCTAAATTGAAAGGGAAACAAAATTCTAAATTAGAAAGGAATTTAAAAGTCTTAAACTTTAGTTAATAAGGAAACTAATCCTAGTATAATATGGATTCCTACTCTTCATCATATACACAACAAGTAATAAAGTGATGAGTATTCAAGATCGTCTCCACAGGGATTGATGTTACTCAAAATGCTAAAGCAATCACAATAGTGCAAATTAACTAAAACCGAAACAAACAATTGTTAAATAATTCTATCGTAATTAATAATTGCGAGAGATGGAAATAAAACAATACTGTAATGAAATAAACTAAGTTAACTGTGTCTAAGATTCAATTGAGAATATAGTAGTTGAATAATCAAACTCTCCTAATGGGGTGATTGGTGTTTACCAAATTAGCACCAGTTGTTACAATAAGTGCTGCAGCACTGGGCAGAATAAATCTGCATCCTCAGCTATCGCATGTTAGAAATCTCATACCTTTAAATCTACTAACAATGACCAGTTGCTCATATATTTATGGTACGTCATTATATCCTTTAATCTCTCTACCCTACAAGGTGAACACCTATGTCCAGAGTGTCACAAATCTTAACTTCAAGTATTGCCCTTATGGGATTCAAGATAACCTAATCCAGGAAACTCAATTTAAGAACAAGTAATACTCTAATAATGTCCGCTAAGACATGCCCCTTTGCTGCTCTTAACTGAAACTATTAAATGGGTGGTCAACCGAAATAACAGTTATACTCATAAAAACTACTAGAGTAAAATGCTACAGCATTACCATAACAACATATAAGAACAATCAAGAACCCATTGGATTATTTGTCACTCAACTACAAGTAAATTTAGTTCATAATCTGGATGACAAAAATAATCATAAATATATTGATCCCGGAATACATCAAAATAATTAAAGGAAGAAGATAAATATAAGTTGAGCACGGCGAAAATCAAAGCCAAGTAATTCTGCACGATTCTCCAATGTTTCCAAAACAAAACTCTTTAATTCTGATCTTCTTCTTCTTCGTTCCTTTGTGATTATTCTAGTGATAATTTCCTTGCCGCCTTTCTTTGTGGTATTGCCTCCCTTTTATATTGCAAATTAGGGTAAACACAAGCCTATGAGTGTGCATGCGTTAAATTAAGAAACATGTGCTGACCCGCGCCCAAGTTTTCTCTCGCATTTACTTCCAGATTGCTACAGAACGGGTTGCTCTAACATCCGTAACAGCACTGCATTACTCCCGATTGTGCTTTTGTTCTTTTATGACTGGCTTATTTCCTCCTCTTGCTCATCTAATGCCTCAACATCCCCTCATGAATTAAGACTTTCCAAGAACCTACAATTATGCATATGTTTTTAGCACAAATTACTATAATTCAAGCAAAACTTATTAATACTCAACTAAAATGAATGTTTAAGCAAAATGTAATAAAAACACCTTATTTGTTCTCTAAAAGATCCTGATTCAAGTTTAGAATTGATGTAATAACTCTCATTTCCTAGAGTTATCACTCCCCTCGTTCATTTGACATCCATTGAAGAGCTAATACTTTCAAAGAATCACTTCTGCATCCCAATTTCACTTAAACCACTTTTCAATCACTCAAGACTCAAGAGCTTATGGGCTTACAACAATGAAATAAAAGCTGAAATAACTGAGTCACATTCTTTGACCGCCCCAAACTTCCAATTACAATCTCTCTTGTTGTCTTCCGGTTGTGGAGATGGTGTCACATTCCCCAAATTCCTTTACCATCAACATGACCTGGAGGATGTTCATCTCTCACATATAAAGATGAATGGAGAATTTCCAAATTGGTTGTTGGAAAACAACACAAAATTAGAAACTCTTTTTCTCATCAATGATTCTATTGGAGGACCTTTTTAATTGCCAATTCATCCACACAGGCGGTTAAGATTCTTGGGTGTCTCCAACAACAACTTCCAAGGCCATATTCCAGTAGAAATTAGAGATATTTTACCAAGTTTATTTTCTTTTAACATTTCCACGAATGCCTTGCATGGTAGCATTCCCTCTTCATTTGGTAAAATGAACTTCCTCAGAATTTTGGACTTATCCAGCAATCAATTGACTGGTGAAATCCCTGAGCGCTTGGCCGTCGGTTGCGTTAACTTGGAGTTTCTAGCGTTATCAAACAACAACCTAAAAGGTCACATGTTCTGTAGAAATTTTAACCTGGCAAATTTAATATGGTTACAATTGGAGGACAATCACTTCATAAGAGAGATCCCACAAAGTTTATATAAATGCTCCTCACTAGAAGGATTGTACCTTAATAATAACAGTCTTTCGGGTAAGGTTCCACGATGGTTAGGCAGTCTCACAAGTTTACAACATATTACAATGCACAAGAATCATCTTAAAGGTTCTATTCCAATGGAGTTTTGTCAACTGGATTTGCTTCAGATTTTGGACATTTCAGACAACAACATATCTGGAAGTCTACCATCTTGTTTCCATCCTCTCAATATCAAACAAGTTCATCTTTCAAAAAATATGTTACATGGACAACTAAAAAGAGGTACATTCTTTAATTGCTCTTCCCTTGTGACATTAGATCTTAGCTATAACCGCTTGAATGGCAGCATTCCGGATTGGGTTGATGGGCTTTCTCAGTTAAGTCACCTTATCTTAGGTCACAATAATCTTGAAGGTAAAGTGCCAGTTCAATTGTGCGAATTGAACCAACTACAATTGTTAGATCTTTCTAATAATAATCTTCACGGTCCTATTCCTCCTTGCTTTGATAACACCACACTTCATGACAGTTACAGCAATAGTTCTAGTCTTGATGAGCAATTTGAAATATCTTTTTCCATCGACGGCCCTGACGGAGATGTAGAAAAGCAAATCCGTGAAAATTTTGAGTTCACAACAAAGAACATTGCGTACATTTACCAAGGAAAAGTGCTTAGCCTCCTATCAGGACTTGATCTTTCTTGCAACAAGCTGAT
>NW_006262201.1:28231382-28233149 GCF_000493195.1 Citrus x clementina | reverse complement strand
ACAATTTGCAACATTTAACGCCTTCCAAAAATTTTTAAAAATTTTTTTTTTTTTAAAAAAAAAAAGTTTTTTTTTTTTTTTTTTTGGGGGCCCCTTTTTTCCCCCCCCCAACAAAAAATGATAATTTAATTGACATGGACAGTTTCTTTATCACATTTACAACATCGTACATAATTGTGATATTCGGAATTGTTATTGTTTTATATGTAAATTCTTATTGGCGACGTAGATGGTTTTACTTTGTTGAAATGTGGATAACTTCATGTTCCTATTTTGTTGTAAACAATCTTATTGCAACAAGATATTGTCATTGAAATTAATTAGCAGTTTAATTACGATTCTTTAAGTTCTAATCAAGTTTGCTTAGGAAATAAATTTATTTTTATTTTTTATTAAAATTGTAGTAGTATTTAGTGTTATATAGCTTCCAACTTCCAAGCACTTCACATTTGTCTCTACACTTCCAAACCCATATCTATCCACCATAACTTATACTTCGCTATACTGTGCAGCAAACTTTATTTAAGAGAACCATCTCCAATGTTAAAAGCAGCCACTCTATAACATTCATTTAGAAACTATATTCAGAATAGTTTTATAATCATACACAAGAAATGAAACACCTAGATGCACTTGATCGCCAACTATATTCAGAATAGTTTTATAATCATACACAGGAAATGAAACACCTAGATGCACTTGATCGCCTATTTTACTTTTAAAAAGAATGATTATGGTGCTATCATCATCTTCTTCACTAGAAACATTAACACCAAATCCAGCGATGGACCCAGACATTTTAATTGACACGGACAGTTTCTTTATCACATTTACAACATCGTACGTAATAGTGATATTTGGAATTGTTATTGTTTTATATGTAAATTCTTATTGGCGACGTAAATTGTTTTACTTTGTTGAAATGTGGATAACTTCATGTTATTATTTTGTTGTAGACAATCTTATTCCAACAAGATTTTGTCATTGAAATTAATTAGTAGCTTAATTATGATTCTTTAAGTACTAATCAAGTTTGCTTAGGAAATAAATTTATTTTTATTTTTTATTAAAATTGTAGAAGTATTTAGCGTTATATAGCTTCCAACTTCCAAGCACTTCACATTTGTCTCCACACTTCCAAACTCATATCTATCCACCATAACTTATACTTCCCTATACTGTGCAGCATACTTAAATAAGAGAACCATCTCCAATGTTAAAAGCAGCCACTCTATAACATTCATTTAGAAACTATATTCAGAATAGTTTTATAATCATACACAAGAAATGAAACACCTAGATGCACTTGATCGCCTATTTTACTTTAAAAAATAATGATTATGGTGCTATCATCATCTTCTTCACTAGTGTCATTAACACCAAATCCAGCGATGGACCCAGACATTTTATCAAGAAAGGTATATATATAATAAAGTTGAAGCTTGACAAAAAATTTAGGAAGATTAATGCCTCGCCACAACAAGGGGCACAACAACATCAAAGTAGAGATGAAGCAATATTCTCAAAGCTAAAACTCTCAAATCCACCCACCAGAATTTCATATCTCCTCAACAATTTTAAGAACTAAAGATAATTAGGATCTAACATTAGTTTTTTATATATTAGTTTCATAATTTACAAATCAATGAAGATGAAGATTATGCTAATGAATTCAAATTATACCATACATTCTCGACATGTTACCAAAATTTCTAAGTCAATCCCACATATTTCATAATTTAGACTAGAAAATTTCATTAGTTAGAA
>NW_006262201.1:28173248-28231282 GCF_000493195.1 Citrus x clementina | reverse complement strand
TGGAAGATGAAGAACATTATGCAAGTGATTCAGATTATATCATACATACTCCAAATGCAACTAGAAATTAAAAAGTTCATGCCCACATATTTCATAACATTATGATTGGAAAGTTTCACAAAGATAGAGAAATTCTAAATTCAATCTCTTGCATCAAGGTAGTTTGATTGATATGAGTTACTTTCTGATCAAGCTACTAATATAACATTCAATTCACGGAGAAAGTAAATTAAAACTGGGAAGAAATAATAGTAAAAATTTGTTGCTAAACATGATGTGTATTTTTTTTTTTTTGGCAATTTGGAAACACAGTTGTTACTACAAATATTCTCCTCAACTAGGAGATAAATACAAATATTAAAATGCATATGATCGCACATATTACTTGGAGCTTAGTAAGATTTCATTAAGAGAAGCAATCAAACCACTTATCAATTGTCGCAGTCGTTCTATAAACTAAAATGGCAATATAATACAGGAAAAAGAACATATAGATACTTGGCAAGAGTTTATTAAGAAGTCGCATCACATTTGGGTGAGGAGTTTGTTTCTGATATCCTTCTAGCTGGGGCTTTTTCTTGTCTTTCTATGTATGCCGAGGGAAACCAACCAACTTGGCCCTTGCATTCACCTTCCGACCATCCATAAGAGCCACCTTGAGAAGTTATAACTAAAACAGTGAATTAAACAAAAGTTGACCGTTCAAAGACCTAAGGGGAAAACTAATTCTTTTACGTAGGAGGAGTGAATTAGTTGTGATCACTGAAATAACAACATTAACCATGGAAGCATAACAAGATATAAATTCACATATCTATAAGGGTAAACTGGGTGGTTTAGAACTGAGCTAGCAACCCTACTATATTCTGATTTGCACTTCAATATAAAAGGGAATATATGGTAGGAAGAAAGAAAACCAACCATCATATGTTAACTCATTGCTTTTCAATCAAAATTTTAAGAACAAAATGCCATGTGCTTTGAACATCAAATTAGTATAAGCATTAGTTCTAAATTCCACATATCATAAGTTGTTAGAAGGATAAGTTAATAGCATAGTAGAAAAATCTCTGTGTTGTTATTTAGAGGGGAAAGTACCTGGCGAACCACAACATAATCATCAATTGAAAGACTTAGCTCCCCATTTGCTTGAGCGTCAAATGGATGTATAACCTATAAGATACTAGGATAAATAGAACTTAATCTTTAAAAAAGCATAACAAAAGCAGCAGCAGTAGCAGCAGCGTTCATTGTAACTACAATGATTATGGCCAACAAAGATATATTAGAAACAAAATTCCATTTTTAAATTATGGATAAGATTTTAAATCTGAAATTTTGACTGCTCTCCACAAAACATGGCCTATGCACAAGAAAGTCATAGATAATGGGGATTCCAAGTGACCGACATCTTTTAAGTGATGGATTTAACATGACAGCTTATGGTCAGTCAATTTCCTCTGCCTAATAATTTAAGTTTTCTCGGCCAGATTTATCATCAAATACATAGATTGCCCCCAAGTCACATCCATATAAACATAGTTTTTCTAGGTAAACCAAGTAAGGAGAATCATAATTCAGACATAATCATAAAAAGGCCCATCTAACTTAAGAGAAAATCTCAAAAAGAGGGATGTTGAGCTATCAGTCTTGTATCTATAAGCAATATCAAGACTTTACATCACCTGCTACGTCGTGAGTGGCTACACAACTTTCAGTGGTTTGCCTTTCTTTGGCATGCCTAACTCAGCTTTGATGTTGCTAAGATATTGATAGTAGAGACACATGATATTTCTAGCCCATGCATTCTATCTAGCTCATCCGACATCTATCGCTTTTTTAATTCATTGGTGTTTGCTAAACCTCATGCTTAAAAGTCCTGTTCTCCTAAATAAAGTTTCCTAAGAATGGCTTCCTCAGCACCACATTTGGACACTTTTAGAGTAATTTTATTTGGGGGAAAAGAATTTTCAAGGTGTTAACTAATAAATTTTAAAAAATAATTACAATTTGTCCTACGATCATATGACAATTTATCTAGGATGAAAGGATACAGACAGACATCTTCAACTTTTAAGACTAATCACTACTTCCGTAGATGTTGTGCAATAATACAAATACCTGCCCAGATGGTAGTGATAGTAGAAAAAAAATTTTATTGCTCCAAAATTAAAATATGAATGCAATATGTTAAGAAAAAGACTGTGCAACATCAAATTAATTGATAAGTTTGTAATTCAGTAAATTAACAACTTTCATGGTAAAATACAACAAAATTCTTTTTTTTTAAAAAAAAAAATCTTAAAAGACAGCATTCAATTTTGTGCGCATCTTATTTCTTAAGATTTTCCAGGAGGAGGGCAATAGAGGGACTTTCACCTATGCAAGAGAGCAGGAGCCTTACTTTTGCTATAAAGTAGACGTCATTCTGATTAATATGCGTTTGCAAATCAGCTCCATTTGAATCAGTACTCTGATAGACACATGAGGCATGTACATCCATTTCGAAAGTCACATGTTGCGAGGAGGACTCATTTGATTGCTCCTATAGGATCATCTAATTCAAGTAGCAAGGGTTGGAAGGGACTAAAAAGTCACAATTATTCTTTTGCATAAGTGAGACGAAAATAGCAAGAAGAGAACGCTCCAAGGAATAGATAGATGGGGACAAGCAAGTTAAAATGCATAGTCCCAAACCTCCGCATACAACTTCTCTAAAATATCAATAACGTGTTGATGATATGTTTTCTCAGCATCTACCTATGCAAATAAAGGTTGTAAGACTTCCCCATGCATCCTTCAGTCTCATGGATTTGATTTTACTACAGATGCAAATGTCTTTATCCAAAATGCTTGGAGTCAATTGAGAGAACTCACGGCCAATAACTTGTCCCACGCCAGTCTTCGCTAGTGATGTAAGAAGTACAAGGTCTCTTCAACATTTGAACCAATAAAACTATCAAGTCATGGATGTCACTAGCAATGATTTTAATATAAAACATTAAATATTTCAGAGTTGTAACTTTAAAATGGATTCTTTTATTCAATATCTTAGAACTAAATTTCCTTATGAGAAGATAATAGTTTCCGTAGTAATTTACATATAATTTTCTATATTTGAATTATTTTCTAGTTAGGGATGAACTAACCTGATCATGAAGAATCCCAAGCAAAGTTTCCCTCTCATTTTCCATCAAATCATGTGAAGTGCCAAATTGAAGAGCAGCTCTTGCAACGCAAGAATTGTCACTTTGATTCTCCGCTCCATACTTGCAACAATCTTCGGCCAACTTTCTCGCTACAATATTTGAATACAAAAATATTGTACACAAGAACTAGTCAAGAAAATAAATAAAAAAAAATCAAATATTATAACAAGAGCAAGAGCAAACAAACAACATATTTCCATTTGTTTCAAGCTTACTGCAACAAACCCTTCAACGCCACGGACAATATTCCTCTGAAAATGCTGCGCTACAGAGCATATATTCCAAATTATTGTTCAGATAAAACCATACAAACCATCATAATTGTTCAACATACATTAAGCTCCGTTGGTAAATACTTGCAACTTCAGTCTAGAAAATACAGTTGTTTGTACCATATTTGACAAAATTATTATTTAAAAATCATATCTAATTACCAAAAGCCACAATAAATCAATATCAAACAGAGTCTTATTATTAGCTAAAGGAGGATGGTGCCTTAGCTGCCCTGGTGGAATTGTATAGATTTTGAAGTTGTTGGTGACACTCAATGTCAGCTTTATCAACCGCAACATTTTCAATGCCAAGATGGAGCAGATGCTTCAATACTGCCTGTACAAACCATAAAAAACTAATGAAAAATAAATAAAATCGAGAAATTTCACTAATTAAAAGTCTAAATAATTTAAAAACAAAAAAAGAAAAGAAACGGACTTGCTGCTGCTTGGCGACTTGTTCTCGGAGCTTGATTGCCTGTTTCTTGATAGCTTCCATACTGTTTCTTTCAAAAAGCGACGACGGCTCAGCTCGTGGAAGTTGGGAAAGAAAAAAAGTGTGATGGAGAAAAATAAAAAGGCATGAATAATTGTTGACAAAAAGCAAAAATCAAGGAAAGCCAGCTCTTTCCAGAAAATAAAAAAGAAAAAAGAAAATTATAAGTTTGAAAGGAGAAGATGATAGTGGAAGTTTGCGGTGTGGCTGCCAGCTACTTGGATTGTATTGTCGGGTAAGGTAATAGTAGAAAATTATAAGTTTGAACAGGGCATGTTAGACTTTTGTTGAATTGTATGTTGTTTTATTCGTCTCATACTTTACGCTTGCATCAGCTTAAATCACTTCTTAAACGCTTGCTTTAACTCCACCGCTTCATACTAGTCTATATATGTAACGGTTATGCGGTTGTAGTTCACGGCTGAGTCCACGTGTTTGCTTGACGTGGTAGTTACGTTATGACGTTACGAGTCTGTTAAACATTCGGTGATAAGATTATTATCGGTTATTTCAAAGGGACAAATAAGATTAGTTACAACACACCCACTAGTTGTATCAAATTCGAGTAAGATGGAATAAAATAAAAATGACTTTTATTTTTAGTGGTTGAATATATTATGTATTCTCCTTTTTCACTCTTGTAATTGTTCCTCAAATGTCAGTCACACCCACATATCATAGACACAAGAATGAAATCTAAGATCACTTGTTTAGTTAATGATTCACTGATGAAAAAAATTTACCGTTTTGACTTGAGGATCCACGTTTTGAAGTACCAACTAATGTTCATCAAGAACAAAGTATGGTCTGCGAGTAGAAAAATTAATTTTGGAGAAATTATTTTTGTTAATAGAAGAATTTATCAATGAATGATTAAAATTATTAATAAAAATGTCATACACACCCAAGTATCATCGATACAATTGACTTTGAGAATCCATGTCTTGAACTGCCTCCTAATGTTCATCAAGAACAGAGTACGGCTAGTGAGCAGAAATTTTTTTATTTTGGCTTGGAACAAAAAGAAATTAAATTGAAGGAGAATCTGCTACTTTATCATTAAGAAAGGCATACGGGGCATACCATGGTACCATACAATACAAAAAGTCTTCTTTCTCTGGCTTTTAAAACTCTGAAGGGGGCAATATTCCCAAATACCCCCTTGAAAATTCTGATTACGACATTATTCATCACTTGATGCAATCAAAGTAGTGACAAAGTTAGAATCAATTTAAAAAGAGACCTACGTCATTTCCTTTAAAAAGAGACTTAAGCCCAATTACTTAAAATCAATTTTCTAAGGAAAGTGCCTACGGGCGGATTATAATAAAGAGACCTACGTCAAATTACTTAGAATTAATCTTCTAAGGAAACCATATATGGCTGAATTATGATAAAAAGATATAGGTCCTTTCTTTCAAAGAATGATCTAGGTCCAATCACTTAGAATTAGTATTCTATAAAAAGTGCCCACATGCGAATTATAATAAAAAGACCTAGGTCCATTCTTGTAAAAAATGACCTAGGTCCAATTCTTAGAAAAATCATTCTAAAGAGAATGCTTACGGGCTAAGTTCTACGAAACTGCCCACGAGTAAATTATGATAAAAGGGCCTAGGTCCTTTCTTTTAAAGGATGACCTAGGTCCAATTACTTCAAATTAATTTTTGAAGGAAACCGTCCACAAGCGAATTATAATAATAGACCTGAGGGAAAATATTCTAAGTGAAACATTAAAAGGCAAATGATTGTCTGAAACACCTAATGACATGTTTTAGATAAAAACGTCCGAGAGTTAGTGTTGACGAGAAACACCTTAAAGCCAATGTCAAAAAGCTTAGGGGCAACTATTGACTAAATCTTCCAAGGGCGGATGTTGACTACAGCTTTGGTTGATCTCAACCAAAATGCCTAAGGGTAAGTATATATGAGAATTGACTGGGATCGCTATCTACAAAAATGTTTACCATTGAAGCAATTCAGTTTCAAAGATGACCTTTCAGGAAAAGATTTGGCATTGCTTCTTAGATCGATGAGCACTCGAAGAGCTTCAACAGTAGCTCGCCAAAGAATTGTCAGAAAATTCTCACATACTATTTAGAAAAAGTCAAGTATCTCTTTTTAAATGATACTTTTACTAACTCCTTATTTTTATACTTTTCAATAATTGTTAAATTAAGATAGATTGTAGAGAGCTACAAATCATTAAATGAAGTATGTGAGATTGGTTGTAGACTAATTTTAATAGGATAGGTGCCTTAGAGAAATTTCAAGCCTTAAAATTTAATTTGTAATAAGAAAAGCCAAAGAAAAGCCTAAAAAAAAGTACAAAAAAAGTCTCACTTCTCAAAATTGAAAAGTAAGACTTCGGGGGCCTCTGTTAGCCCAAATTATGAAAGGTCCAAAACCCACAAAAAATATAGGCCCAATAAAATTATTTTATATAAAATAACCCATGTGTGTTCTCTATAAGAATGGCCAAGGTATTTACAATTCTAACTAAAGTGTCTAAATGCAAGACACGACAAAAAGCCAAAAGCGTGATTTATCATAGAAAAACCTAAGTCTTAAAGAATGATCTACGTTCATTGCTTACAAAGAATGACCTAAGTCCATTCCTTACGAGTCTTCACAAAGTGCCAAAGGCATGATTCAACAAAGAAGGACCTAGGTCTATTTTTTACAAAGAACGACCTAGGTCCATTCCTCACAAAAAATGACCTAGGTCCGTTCATGATCTAGACACTTCAAAAATATTTCTAAGAGCACATGAGCTACTCGGAGTGCACCTACGGGCAAATATACATTCTATAGAATGAGCCTACGGGCAAATACACATTCTACGAAATGGGCGTACGGGCAAATGCACATTCTACGGAATGGGTCTACAGGCAAACACACATTCTATGCAATAGGCCTATGGACAAATACACATTCTACGGATGGCGGCTACGGGCAGATTGCGCCTACGAAGAAATATACATTCTACAATATGTGCATACGGGCAAATATATGCATTTTATGGAATGTGCCAACGGGCCAACAAACATTCCACGGAGCGAGCCTACTGCTGTGCAAATTTTAATGTACTCGCAAACGCACGAATCTATTGTAGTATAGACTAATGGTGACGAGTGTCGATCCCACGAGGAGGTGGATTTTAATTGTGTGTAGAATTAATTTTGTAAATGGGTGATTGGATTTGTGGTGGAAATGATTTGGAATATGCTAAAATTTAAATTAAAATGGCGAGAATAAATTCTAAAATTGGAATTGAAATGGCGAGAATAAATTGAAGAGAATTCTATTGAAATGACGTACTTGGGTATCTGAATCCGTATCAACATGTACCATGGGCTAAATATTCCTTATTAATATCAATTAAATCATAAGGGGGAAATCCACACCTCATAAACCACACTCTAATCAATATGGTGCTAAGGGCTTATCGTGCCAAATAATAATAACCTTGTACTACGGAGCCGGTGAAACCAAGGCGGTACTAGACAAGATTAGTATTATTTGTCGACGAGAAGTCAAAACATCCACAAAAATTAGATGGGAAGAGAAAGTAAATCTACCAAATTAAGCCCATGACACATGTTGAGACTTCACCTTCAACCCAAGCTTGAAAGAAAATTAGCCACTCATAATTGAACTAGGGGCAAAATGGGAATTATTAAAATATGTAGAAAATACAAAATGGAGAAGGAATTACAAAAAATGGATCCCAAAAATGGATTCAGAGCTATCCAATTAGGGGGGAGAGGCCCCCTTTTTATAGATACATGAAGTAAATCATGGCTATCGGATTAAAAACAGTTTGGACGCTCAGGATTGCGCCACGTCATCAGTCAACAGTACGCGGTTTGACCACGTGGATGAACAGTAACACGGTTTGACCTGGGTTGAACAGTGACGCGGTTTGGTTGAAAATAATCCTGTGTGATGCATGTACCGTACGCGAGATTTTTTCGTCTACTGATATGCTGCCACGTCACCATCAACAGTACATAAGAATTTTAGCCCAACAGGATCGTGACACCTCATCAGTCAATGCCACGTCATCAATCCGTCTATGTGAACAGTATTATGAACAGTAACGTAAACAGTACCGTACACGTGAATAATACCGTACATGTGAATAGTGCCATTTTTTCTTTTATGCTCCTCCTAAGGTTTTCGACCGTCCTAAGTTCAAAAGTGATATTCGTTTTGCCGTCTGATCTCTCGTTTATTGTGAAATAACCATGATGCCCCTAAAATACATAAAATACTTAATTAAAATCAAACACACATAATTAAATTGCAAGAAGCTTAAATACATAAAAGTAAGGATTGTTAGTAAAACTTGAAATGTAAAATGATGATTTTCTCCTTTATAAATATACATTTTCTAACACTCAACACCTACTGGCTAACAAACATTTTGCGGAATGTGCTTATGGGCAAAATGTTGCAAAATCAATCCTCTTTGTAAGAAACCAATATAAGTGCCGAATTTAAGCTAAAGTCCATTAAAGGTTAATAGCCCAAAAACATGACAAATGTCCAAAGATTATTTGTCATGAGCAAGTATTGACACATATGAATATATGTCGCCATGCATGGACTTTGGCTGACACTTGTCACAAGAAAAGTGCCACATAATCTCTCCAATTGACTCTAAGTTGTCTATATAAAGGCCAAGACCGGCATTTGAAAGTAAGAGGAAAAAAGGCATAAAATGCGAGCAAAACTCTGCCCATCTTGCTCTAGATTCTCTCTCTTTAAAACTTGAGTAAAAAGAACTAACTTGAGTGTCGGAGGGTTATTGCCGGCATGTCGGCACCCTTTGATAATTGTTTCTTTTTACAAAATAATTAACCACAAGGAGACATATGATTTGAGACACTCGCCTCAAGGAAAAAAATATGCCACAGAACTCGATTTAGAAGAATGTCCGAAACACAAATCAATCATTGTACATTGAGAAAAAATTTGAATCAACACCATCCAAGGTAGAATTGTGAAAAATTAAAGCAAAATGAGAATTTATGGAAAGGAAGGAAGAAAGTTAAGGGCATGAAAGAACTATAGTTGAAATTGATAATCATGTTTCTATTTTGTTAACTAATCAAATGGAAAATTGAACTGTAAACAAACATTAAAACTCGTAGACTCTGCTAGCTGCCCTAGATTCATCCTTCTAAGAATTTCTAGCCGTATTGAGTCCACCGAAATTTCCACAAAATAAAAAAATAAAAACTGAATTTCCACAAAATGCATATGCATGGAACTTAAATTTTGGCCCTATGAACCAAAAAGTAAATGAAAGAAAAGTATAAAATTAAAAAAAAGATCATCTTTCTAAAATGTGTGGAAGGTGATGCATAATTTACTAAAACTAAGTACCCTAGATATGAAGACAAATCTTCTAATTTCATAAAACATAATTGGAAAAAAATTAAATAATAGAAACCTACAGAAATTAACCCCTAGAATAATGACTTTTTATAGAAGAATTTATGTTTTTTAAAATATGTTATCAAAGTGTCTTTGATTGAATATCAATTGCTTAGTGTGGTTAGGATTTTGTGAACATCACTAAAAAGTGAAAACTATGAATGATAGAGGTGATGTTTGCAATATGAACAAATAACGAACTGATTCAAATTCAATTGATGATCATATTTATATATGGGAAATTATCCACCATCCACCCGTTTTTCACTGCTTTTCAAAAATACACAATTCTTTTTTTTTTTTGCTGGAATCCACCTGAAATTACATTTCTTTTCACTTTTCCACTTCCGTTTGGAGACCGTTATAACTTTGCTAACATTATAAGGGTAAATCATCATTTTACAACGACACAGTGGTGGATAGGTGTAAAACAATACAACTTCGAGTGGAGGTCAGCAAAAAAAAAATTAAGAATTGTGTATTTCTGAAAAAATACGAAAAAACAAGTGGTCGATGGATAAATTATCTTTTACATTTGAGGGTAAAAAAGTCATTTAACAATATTCCCTTAATTTCCTTAACGGATTCCAAACGGAAGTGGAAAAGTGAAAAGAAATGTAACTTCAGGTGGATTCCAGCAAAAAAAAAAAAAATTGTGTATTTTTGAAAAAGTTGAAAAAACGGATAGACGGTGGATAATTTCCTTTTATATATTATTGATTATTTATGAATTTTCGGACTTGTTATGACATATTACTATGTGATTTTGAAACTTGCAAACGTGGCAAATATTGAAAGGAATTATAACTTGAAAGCATGACTCATGGAGTATGTCATGAATCATGTGTACAAAAAAGGTAGAACTGTGGAAATTTATTACAGGACGATAAGTATGGTAAGAAAGGAAGAAAATTGAAAGACTTGGGCCTGCCTTGGTGTATAAATTATTAGATGTGTTTTTTATGAGTGTAACTTTAATTTATCCACACTTAGAATGATAATTTTCACTTTACTTTTTAAAAGTATGAAAATTTCAATTTATCCTCAAATGACGTTATTTTTCCATTAGTTTTTAACAATCTAAAGTATAAAATGATATTTGCATACTTTTTACTTAACAGTCAACTAACTGATAAAAGTCAAAACTTTTTTTTTTCCTTGTTTCACTACTCTCTCAATGAAACAAGTTCACTTGTTTAAGCAATGAAGAATATGGCTGGAAAGACTGTTATCAGCATGATTTATCAATAGCAATTGGTTCAATCGGCACAACTGAGCAGATACTTCATCTTTAAGATTATTGTGGGTCAGTATGAAGTGGCTTGCTTGAGAAAGCCTATCAACCCAACTTGAAATGATCTCATTCAAGTGGCTATAGCTAAGATATGATGTCCCTAAGGAAGAGTAATTAAAAAATGTACCTTCTTTTACCTGCCTATAGGCATATATTTTTATGTAAACAAGATAATAAACTCTTAAATACATTATTGTTTGAAATGTCCAAAATTTGAAGAGAATCAAGCTGATAAAACTCCATTGAAATAAGACCTTCAAGAATGTGTTTCTTGAGCATTATAAAATGTTGTAATGTTGAAAGATTATCCAACCATTGTGAAATCCTACCAAGAGATTATTATCACTAAGATACAATCTTTCTAGTGAGGAGCAATGAGACAAATTTTTTGGAATCTCTCGTACAAAGTGATTACCATCTAATGACAATATTGAATGAAAATAAAATTTTTTATTGGGAGTTTAACCTTAAATTTAGAAAATGAATTTTAACTTTCTTCAATTATTAAACAGATTACAGACATTTGAGGAATTTGAAAACACTTCATCTATAGAAAGTTAAAATTAGAGATTGAAGATAGGTGCTACAGCTAATGCGATCATTAATTCCCCTACCTCAACACACTTTATCTTGGGTCTAATGCATTGACCACTGCTCAAGGTAAATAAAACCTACACATGACATGTGTGGTAAAATAAATAATTAAATACATAAACTGTCAACCAAATTTTCACATAAGCCTTATAGTGAGAGTTTCTTGAAAAAATAAAAATATTAAACAATTTCGGCTGAGCCTGCTTGTGGTTTAGATAAAACGAGGGGCTGGCTTCAAATATTTGAATAGACACCTCCACCGTACCTCAAACAAAACCGTCATTATTTGTGCCATGAAACATGTTTCGGCCGTCAAAGTCATGAGTATTATATTTGAATAGAAGAATTTATGATGTCCCATTAGCATTATTATTGAAGTGGGGTGGGTCAAATGTCAATTGCTTGAAGAATTTATTTATTATTATTAGTATTGAAGTGTGGTGGGTAACAGGTCAATCAATTCGTGGAGGTAAATTGTGGAAAATTAAAGCAAAATGAGAAATTTGGAAAGAAAGGAAGAAAGTTAAGGCATGAAAGACATACAGTTGAAATTGATAATCATGTTTCTATTTTGATAACTAATCAAAGGGAAAGCTGAACTGTAAACAAACATTGAAACGTGTGGACTCCGTTAGCTGCCTTACAAGTCTACAACAATAATTGAGTATTTTGATTCATCCTTCTACGAATTTCTAGCCATATTGACTCCACCGAAATTTCCACAAAAAAAAAAAACTGAATTTCCACAAATTGAAAAACGCATGGAACTTAATTTTTGGTCATGTGAACCAAAATGCAAATTAAAGAAAAAGTATAAAATTAAAAAAGATAAGATTTCTAAAATGTGTGGAAGCTTATTCATGATTCGCTGAAACTATTTGCCCCAAATATGAAGGCAAATCTATCTAATTTCATCAAAAATAGTTGGAAAAAATTAACTAATAGAAACCTATGGAAATTAACCCCCAGAATAATGACTTTTTATAGAAGAATTTATGTTTTTTAAAATATGTTATCAAAGTGTTATTGATCATATCTCAATTGCATAGTATGGTTAGGATTTTGTGAACATCACTAAAAAGTGAAAACTATGAATGATAGGGGTGATGCTTGCAATACGAATAAATAATGAACTGATTCAATAGATGATTACATTTATATATTATTGATTATTTATAAATTTTCGGGTTATGATGTATTGCTGTGTGATTTTGAGACTTGAAGCCGTGGCAAAGATTGAAAGGAATTATAACTTGAAAGCATGACTCAAGGGGTATGTCATGATTCACGTGCACATAAAAGGTAGAATTGGGGAAGTTTATAACCCAACGACAAATATGGAAAGAAAGGAAGAAAATTAAAAGACTTGGGGCCCGGCCTCGGTTTATAAATTACTAGAAAATAGAACCGCATTTCACGCGGCTTTAAAAAAATAATTTAGTATTATCATTTTTTCTTACTTTACACTTGATGAAACTGATAAAAAATATGAATTGATTTTTTTTAAAGATGAGGCAACCTTATAAAATTAATGTTATTTATTAAAGTTAATTATTTGTTTGTTAACTTTAAATATATATATATTAATGTGTATAGTAAGTGTACAAACCTTATACCTTTTGTAGTTGTTGATAAGTTCCAAATTATATTCAACTTGCTAATCTTTTAGAACTTTTATATGTCTTTTTTTCCAACCAGCTCCAACAATCTCAATATCACCCACACCACATAAACTTCCGACAACATCTGTAATATTATGGGAAAATAACATAAATATGTTAAAACATAAGGATCAATAATTTCTAATATACACTTAAAGATTAACAAACATTAATAATTAAAAAAATACCTCAGAGGATTGTGTTGTCATTCACACGTATATCAACCAATAAAAATTAGAAATGTTGAATGCAGTAGAAGTATCCAATGCGGTCGTCGGAAACCGGGTGGTTTAAATAAAAAAAAAACTATTAGCCAACAACACAAATAAAGAAGCAACGCAAGATAAAGAATAAAATGAGAGAATATATTTTAGAGTGATTTTATTCATTCCAATTGTGTATACAAAACAAAAAGATGAGCTCTCCTTTTGTAGTTACATAATCACTCCATGAAATTAATGAAAAATTATGGATCATAATTCCTTGTGAGATTGTGGGAGTTACAGAGAAGCTAAAGGTTGCTAATGAGAGATAGTGGAGAGACTAAGAGATATATGTTATGAACATCCACATTTATTTTAATAAATTTATAACACTCCCCATTGGATGTTCATTATAAAGAATATGCCTCATTAAAACATTTACATAATTGTAATAACAATCAAATTAATTATGAGAAGATGAAAAGCCAAATTTGAAAGAAAAATTCTCTATTTATTAGATAATAGAAAATATACAAAGATGAGAAATGGTGATGTCACATCACCTCTTATAGTCCCAGCTTTATATATATACTAGGAAATAAAACCGCGCTTCGCGCGGCTTTAGAAAATGAATTTAGTATTATCAATTTTTCTTTCTTTATACTCAATAAAACTGATAAAAAATATAAATTGATTTTTTTTAAAATGAGGTAGCCTTATAAAACTAATGTTATTTATGAAAGTTAACTATTTTTTTGTTAACTTTAAATATATATATTAACGTGTATAGTCTAGGTGTACAGACCTTATACCTTTTGTAGTTGATAAGTTCCAAATTAAATTTTGTAATTGAGGATCCTTAGCAATGCGTTGAATTATAAAAGAAATAAGTAAAATACATGTAAAGACTTCTGTAAGTTATTTTGCATCGTTTGTAGCTGCGTAGGTGAGCAGTTGTTTATATCAAGCTTGCAGCTATGGCAAGTTCCAATGGGGATCAGCAACACCTAGTGCCAAAATGTTCTTTATCTGTATATAAACCATGTCTCCATGGATTAGAGAGAATGAAAGGAGAAATAGTTGATGTAAAAAGGAATGCTTCTTCACGTACTATGTTCTTTGGCGATTAAATTCTCCATAATAGCTTGGAAAACTCAACCAAACTACCATTTTGCTGTCTCGATAGTTCCTTTGATTTATTCATTTGTCTACTGAATAATTAAAACACATAATAAAAATCATTATTATAGGGTGAAGTAAGAGCTTGCAATGTATAAATTAAATTTTAAAATATAATCTAAAAATGTGATACCTTGATTTTGTGAGCTAATGTGTGAATATTTTGAAATACTTCTTTGTAGACAATGTTTTTTTATGAAGGTTCGGTCTTCTACCTCTTGATCAGCATTTAGTATGGTCAATCATTCTCTTGTGGTAACTCGAGATACGGCGACATATAATTGACCATGTGTGAATACTTGCTTAGGGAGATACAAGCCAACATGTTTAAGAGATTGTCCTTGGCTTTTGTTGATCGTCATGGCAAAACATGGTGCCAAAGGAAGTTGCCGTCTGTTAAGCTTGAATGGCCATCTTGATTCATTAGGAGACATAACAATTCTTGGAATTGTGACATTTTGTCCAATATTTGTTCCAGAAATGATGTCACCTCTAATGGACCATTTACTAAGACGAGTTACAATCAATCTTGTGCCGTTACATAGGCCTTCTATTTGATTTAGATTTCTGAGAAGCATTACGGGAGCACCTTCCTTAAGTCGTATGTCATGATTAGGGATGCCATTGAATTTCAAACTATTCAAAAATTCAGTTGGATACAGAACATCTTCATCATTTGTGTTTGCGCTTGCTTTGCATATACTGTCTGAGCTAAAATAGGTTCTCCCTTGACCAGGTATTATATTCATAATCATCTCGTTCAATTCATGCACCATTTCATTTTTTGGCGTTAATATTGCTCTTTCTTTCAAATATGTTGGATCACTGTAATTATGTAGAATTGATGGGTAGATAGTGTCGACTATTGATTTCATTAGATTTTTTTATGGTTTCTTACAGATATCAGAAGGTAGTTTAACTAACTCTCTATCAATGTCATCATATAATGAACCATCTCCAATCTGTAACAACCATTTGTCAAAAGAAGCTATTTTAGCAGCCTCAGAGCCACTCATGCTTCCATTATAGAGCCTCATATTTTGTTTGAGCTCATAAATTTTGAAAAATGGCCATAAGTAGGATGAGTTAAGTGAAGCGTCAACAATGTCTGCTCTTGTCCCCTTTGGCACAACTGGCAATATTTGACGGAAATCACCACCACATACTATTGTAAGTCCTCAAAAAGGTTTGATAGAAGTATTTTCATACCTTGTTCTTAGAATATCTCTCAAGGTCTTATCCAAAGCTTCAAAGCAGAACTTATGTGCCATAGGCGCTTCATCCCAAATGATCAAAGAAGTTTTCATAAGAAGTCCAGCTAATAAGGTGCCTTGTCGGATTTCACAAGTGCACTCTGCTATCACATCCAAAGGAATATGAAATCGCGAATGAGCTGTCCTACCATTAGGCAATAACAAAGCTGCTATACCTGAAGTTGCAACAGGCAAGACTATTTTAGAATGTGATATGAGCTTTGCAATAATTGTATTCCACAAAAATATTTTACCAGTACCACCATGTCCATTGATAAAAAATAAACACCCTTCTTCATTCTCAACAGAATGCATTATTGCTTCATAGGCTGATTTTTTGCAAGCATTTAGAGCAGTAAATGATTTCTCATGCAACTTCTTTAATTGATCACGATCATAATCAAGCTCTTCATTGACCAATCGGTTACCTGAATCTCTTATCAAAGAAGAATTAGGAAGTGGCATTCCATCTATGTCTCTTAAACTTTTTCCCATTTTCAACATGATAGTTTCAATCTCCAACAATGTGTATGCTTCAACTTGTTGCTCGGTTAACTGAAGATCTTTCAATCTGAATCTTTTCCTTTGCAATGAAGTTATGCCTTATGATAAACTAGTATAATTAGATTTCCAAAGTTGGGATGCATCAGAAACCTGACAATGAATGAGTATCGTGACAAAAAGATGTCTTAATTCATTTCCAGTCGCCCATATTGCAGCTTCAGTCAAGCAGTCGATCCATTCTTTATCATCGTCTAATAATCCCAAAGCATAGCACGCAGCTTTAAAAGTTGGATATGTCACTCCATTTACTGTTCTAGTACTTTCAAATGAAGTGCTTCCTTTTACAAAATTGAGCAACATTCTCATATAAAATCGTTCTCCACTTGAAGGATGTGCAAAGTAAATTCTTCTAATTGCTAAGCCATTTTTTCTCCTAGTCCAAGTTTTGTCTTTTGAATTCCATACCCAACATGTAGGGAAATTAGAATAAGTTAGCTCTCGTGCATCATCATAATTCTTGTTTGCCTGCAACCATTCTGTGAACTTTGTTTTTTCTATTCCAGGTATGGTAAGCACATTTTCTAAGCACTTGGATTCTTCGAATATTACTGTATGCTCTCCCGGTAAATGGAACGGCAATCTTTCAACTGCCGGCTTTCTTTAATGTATGTCAAATTAGAAGATTCGTTAGCAAGCTTCGGTTGCTGATATATATCTGCACTCCAAATATGTTTTGATCTCGTTGTTAGAGTGCAATTTATGCACTAGTTTTGCATTGTTTACTTCCCTTAATATCGATGTTTTGCATTTAATAATAGTGATTTACCTGTGATTTACTTTTGTAGGTGCAATTCTATTGATTGGTGATAAAATTGAGCTACAAGATGATGTTTAGGGATGATTGTTCCCTTGGAGAAATTATGAGCGGCAGAAGAACTTTGTTGATAAGGCGTGGGCGCGTGCTGTCAATTGCGGACCTGCAGTTTTTAGTTTAACGTGTTTTATATTTTTGGCTATTTTTGTAATTACGAATTTAATATTTTAGATATTAGTATTTTATTTTAAATAGAACTCTAAAAGAGAAGAGAGAGAGAGTATTTAAGGGAGGAATCAATTGTGAAAAAGGGGGGATTTTTTGGATTGGAGAAAAAGAAAGAAACCCTAGATTTAATTTTTCTCTTCTCTCTATGAAGAACTAAACCTATTTTTCTAGTTGAAGGATAATGAAGCTTTGATTCATCACTACTGTGAGATCTTTCTTGTGCTTTAATTGTTTTATTGCTTTTTGGGTATTTGTTTATTCTCTAAATTATTTTCATGATTATGTTTGTTAATTAGGTAATTGGCCACTATTTAATTATCAACTTAATCTATTGTCAATTAAAGGATTCATCGTATGAAGAATTTAATGCTTGTGACAAATAACATAGCAGAGAGTTGTGTTGTGAGAATAAACAATCTAATTTAAATGAATCATCATATGTGTTGATTAGGATTTGGGTCTCTCTGGTTTTTCAGGCTGTCAATTGATTAAATTCTATGATCGTATCTAGGGTTGTCTATTGATTAGGGAAATAACCAATGGTCGTACCTTGGTTATCGACTAGTTAAGGAGAGATTGGCTATTAGAGGGTCTCAGTAGCTATAACCAGTCTATTCATGAGTAATAATCATCTATATTTGAATCAATGATCAGTAGTCGAATCAAGCTGAGTTAATTCCTTCAACCAGAGCTTTCTCCAATTTGAATTACAACTTTAATTTGCATTCTTGTTATTTTTAATTTGATTTTTATTATTGTCAACAATTCCCCCATTTTACGTTTTACGTTTCAAAAGGATTTAAATAATTACCGATCTCTGTGGACACGACCCTGCTCAATCACTATACACAATTTATTTAGAGTAGGAATTTATTTTTGTTGGCTTCGACACCCATCAAATTTTGGCGCCGTTGCCGGGGATTGGTGTCATTTATTTAATCCTTTTTACGTTTTACTTGGTGTATGGTTCGTTCTTCTCGTACAGGTACACTTTCGTTTGATCCTGAAATTGAGAAGACAGCTCGCCAGCTGAGACAGCAGACAAAACGAGCTAAGCAACGATCCTCGTCGCCTTTGCTTTCTGAAACAGATACGGTGCCTGATTTAGTTGAATCATCTAGCGATTCAGAAGAACAAGTGATGGATAGACCTGCACCTGTAGAAAGAACTCTTAGAGAGTTAGCTGACCCAGACTTGAATCAACAACCACTCTGCATTCAATATGTAGACTTGGAGGTAAATTTTGAATTAAAGTCTGGTCTTATTCACTTATTACCCAAGTTTCATGGTTTTGCAGGTGAAGATCCTCATAAACATCTCAAGGAGTTTCATGTTGTGTGCTCAAGTATGAGGCCACAAGGCGTGACTGAAGAGCAGATTAAGCTGCGTGCTTTTCCGTTCTCTGTAGATGGGCTAGCTAAAGATTGGTTGTACTACTTGCCTCCTGAATCGATTACAACGTGGAATGGTTTGAAGAAGCAGTTCCTCGAGAAGTACTTTCCTGCTTCAAGAGCTGCCAACATCAGAAAAGATATTTGTGGGATCAGACAACTTCCTGGGGAGACTTTGTATGAGTATTGGGAGCGATTCAAACAATTGTGTGCCAGTTGTCCTCAGCATCAGATTTCTGATCAACTTCTTATTCAATATTTTTACGAAGGACTATCATTGATGGATAGGAGTATGATAGATGCTGCTAGTGGAGGTGTGTTGGTGAACAAGACTCCTACTCAAGCAAGGGAGTTGATATCAAATATGGCTGCCAATGCACAACAATTTGGCAGCAGACAAGATGCCACCTTAAGGAATGTGAATGAGGTAAATATTTCTTCTGTTGAACAACGTTTAGATAAACTCACTTCTCTTGTGGAAAAGTTTGTTGTAGGTAATGTGCAACAGGTGAAGACTTGTGGTATTTGTTACAATATGGGTCATTCAACTGATATGTGTCCTACACTTCAAGAAGAACCCGTTGAACAAGCCAATGCAGTTGGAGGATTTCCAGGCATGCCTCAGAGGAGGTATGATCCTTATGCACAAACATACAATCCGGGATGGAAGGATCATCCAAACTTCAGCTATGGCATTAGGCCGTCAGGATTCCCACAACAGTATCCACCAAGACAACCAACACCTCCACAGTCAAACTCCAAGTCAGGTATATCTCTTGAAGAAATTGTTAAATCACTTGCGACTAACACTCAACAATTTCAGCAGGCAACTACAACAAGCATTCAGAACTTGGAGAACCAAATGAGTCAATTGGCGACTACAGTAAGCCGTCTGGAGTCTCAAGTATTAGGAAGATTGCCTTCACAATCTGAGGTGAATCCAAAGCAAAACGTTAGTGCTGTCATCCTTAGAAGTGGGAAGGAGTTGCAAGAGCCTAGTAAGAAAGTGACAAAGCATGTAGAAGATGAGCTTGAGAAGAATGAATTGATACCTAAATCTCAAGATGCGCAACCCACCAAAGCGAAACCCCTACCTATTGTGATACCTCCTCCTTTTCCAAGCCGATTTGTAAAATCCAAGAAGGAGGAACAAGAGAAAGACATCCTTGAGACATTTCGCAAGGTTGAGGTAAATATTCCTTTATTAGATGCTATAAAACAAATACCTCGATATGCTAAAGTCCTTAAGGAACTGTGCACCTCCAAGAGAAAATTAAGAGGAGATGAAAAAGTTCACATGGGGGAGAATGTTTCAGCAGTTCTTCAAAAGAAACTACCTCCTAAGTGCAAGGATCCAGGTATGTTTACTATCCCTTGTAAAATTGGTAGTGTTAGAGTTGAAAAGGCTTTGTTAGATCTAGGAGCTTCTATTAATGTCATGCCTCGTTCCATTTATTCATCTTTGAATATTGGTCCATTAAAAGAAACTTGTGTGATAATTCAACTAGCTGATAGGTCTAATGCATATCCTGATGGGGTATTAGAAGATGTCTTAGTACAAGTTAATGAGTTGGTTTTTCCTGCTGATTTTTATGTACTTGATATGGAAGATGATAACTCCTCTAATTCTATCCCAATTTTGCTAGGAAGACCTTTTCTTAAGACTGCTAGGACTAAAATGGATATACATAAAGGGACTCTCACTATGGAGTTTGATGGAGAGGTTATAGAATTCAATATGAATGATGCCATGAAATATCCTAGTGAGGAACATTCGGTATTTTCTGTGGATGTTATTAACCCTATAGCGCAGGAAATTTTTTACAAGGAAAAGACGAAGACATTTCATGATAGAATGATTTTGAGAAAGGAGTTCTCTGTTGGTCAAAAAGTTCTTCTTTTTCATCCTAAGCTTAAACTTTTTCCGGGTAAATTACGTTCTTGTTGGGTTGGACCTTTTATTGTTACTAATGTTTTTCCTTATGGTGCAGTTGAGATTCGGAGCCCGACCTCTGACAAAGTTTTTAAGGTTAATGGTCATCGCTTAAAACCTTTTTATGAAGGTTTTTCGGTGAATATTGTGGAGGATGTGGCTCTCGAGAGTCCCAATTATGGAGATTGATGCATAAATGTGTCTAGCCAAAGACATAAAACAAAGGCGCTTTTTTGGGAGGCAACCCAAATGATTTGTTTGTTTTGGTTTTTGTTATATCTTCTTTTAATTTTAATTCAAAAAAAAAAAAGAAAAATTTTGCTTATTTTGGTCAGAAGAAAATTTTTGATAAGGCGTGCCCACGTCTTAGCTAATAAGTACTTCTGTAATTTTTAAAGTAACATAGTTTTAAGGCGTGCCCACGTACTTAATAGAAAAGTACTTCTGAAATTTAATGTGTTTGCTTATTTTGGTCAGAAGAAAATTTTTTATAAGGCGTGCCCATGTACTTATTAGAAAAGTACTTCTGAAATTTTTAGTGTCTCAAAGTGATTCATCACTATAAAAAAAAAAAAATTATTTATTATTTTTTTTTCTTTTTCTTTTTTCGTTCCTTTCTTTCTTTTTATTTATTTATTTATTAAAAAAAAAACCAAAAATCGAAAATCACTGTTCACTATTCACTGTTCACAAAATCCCTAATTTTCCAGAACTTGTTTTCTTCTCCAGCCGCTTGCAGCACACCAGCAGCAAACCAACCCGCCGGAAAACGCACCATCCCGTGAGCGCAAGCACCAGCATCCCGTGTCTCGCAGCCCAGCAGCGCGCAACGAAGTCCCACCAGCGAAACCAGCCACGCGCAACGCAGCAAGCTCCAGCCATCACCATCACGCAGCGCATCAGTCCCGCGCGCGCAACGCAACGCAGCACCAGCGTCAGCCCAGCTCTCGCGCACAACACAGCCCACGCAACGCGCAGATCCAGCAGCCCCAGCGCGCGCGCGCAACACAATCAGTGCCATCCCGCGTCCATCAAGCAAGCTCCAGCCGAGCAGCAATCGCAACGCAACCAGCCTACGACCTGCATTCCAGGTCCGTGAATCGAAATCCGTGACAAGATGGAGCAGAATTTGGCCGCATACTTCAAGAGTGTGGGATTTATCCCACCATTCCCGCCAAGCCCATAGACGTTATGAGGATCAAAGCTCACAATTCAAGGAAGTTTTTGCCCTTAATCTTTTATCCTTACGCTTTAATTTTTATGTGAGCTTTGATTATCTTACATTGGGGACAATGTCAGTTCTTAGTGTGGGGGAGGGATTTTTGCATTATTGATGTCTGAAATTATTGTTTTCACTCTACTCATCCTTAAATGATTTTTGCAGTATGCTTCATATATTATTAATTTTCTTTTCCTCTCTCTCTCACTACTCTTTTCCCATCTATCTCAAATTATTTACATCTATTTTTATTCTATCATACTCTTTCATCACTCACATTTTATCTTTCACTTTTCATATTACTACATACATCTTTCTCACTTCTTATCATTTTTACCTTTCCTTTTACATCTCACTCATACCTTCTTCTCATTCTACACCACTATTGATGGTTGATTCATTTGAAGAGTGTACATGATTTGATGGCAAATTTACCAACTTTGTGAGGATTTGAGCCTATGAGCAACCACTTTGCTCTAATTATTTTTGTTATGTGAATATCAATCCTACTTTGTTTATTCTAGAACTTGCTTTATTATGCATGTTGAAGCCACATTACGGGATTTTATGCATTAAAATGATAAGGGCAAACCATATTCCATTTTTCTATTCTCGCATTTTTTTTTCCTTCTCTACCCGAAGACCTTTATTTGCTACCTTTGTTTGAGCCTTAACCATTACCCATCTAATTCTCTCCGTCGACTTAACCATTTTTCTTCTTTTTGAGCCTCAATTTAAGGAGATTTTTGGACTCATTGTGTGGATATATTTTGTTGCTTTTTCTACCTTGTATTAAAGTTTCTCAATTAGATCAACAAGCATTATGCTTGAATTAAATTGTGCAAGGTTCGTTTCTTTTGTTTGATTCAAAAAAAAAATCAAAAACAAAAAAAAAAGAAAAAAAAAGAAGAAAAAAAAAGAAAAAAAAGAAAAAAAAAGAAAAAGAAAAATCGAAAAAAAAAATTTTACATTCTTGGTGACTTGAGTAGAAATAAGCATTTTGATATCATAAGTTCATTCAATGAGTTCATTCTTCTCATTTTGATCTCTTTTTCTTTCATAAACCTTTCTTTTTCATTTCTCCAATTTAACCCCATTACAACCCTTTTAAGACCCTTAGATTTTTGCATTTTATTCATGTTTTGTGGATTGAGATGTGATATATGAGCAAGCTTATGGTAATAGCATTCTTTGATTTGATTTGAGTGGATAAATGACACCCTAAACACTTTGAGTGCATGGAGTGAAGTTATTGAGAGGGCTATTAAATCTTGCTGCACTTGAGTTTTGAATGGATCTTCTTGGTGGTTGAATGTTCTTATTCTATCTTACGAAATTCTATGCTTTAAAATCCTTGTCTCTCGAACGTTGAACGACTTAATTTCTTGAGGTATGCTTGCTTAAAATTGTTTTTGGATGAGTTGAGATGAGAATTGAGTGGAAATTTGAGATTAATCTTGAGTTATATGCTTGAGGACAAGCATCATCTTGGTGTGGGGGAATTTGTTAGAGTGCAATTTATGCACTAGTTTTGCATTGTTTACTTCCCTTAATATCGATGTTTTGCATTTAATAATAGTGATTTACCTGTGATTTACTTTTGTAGGTGCAATTCTATTGATTGGTGATAAAATTGAGCTACAAGATGATGTTTAGGGATGATTGTTCCCTTGGAGAAATTATGAGCGGCAGAAGAACTTTGTTGATAAGGCGTGGGCGCGTGCTGTCAATTGCGGACCTGCAGTTTTTAGTTTAACGTGTTTTATATTTTTGGCTATTTTTGTAATTACGAATTTAATATTTTAGATATTAGTATTTTATTTTAAATAGAACTCTAAAAGAGAAGAGAGAGAGAGTATTTAAGGGAGGAATCAATTGTGAAAAAGGGGGGATTTTTTGGATTGGAGAAAAAGAAAGAAACCCTAGATTTAATTTTTCTCTTCTCTCTATGAAGAACTAAACCTATTTTTCTAGTTGAAGGATAACGAAGCTTTGATTCATCACTACTGTGAGATCTTTCTTGTGCTTTAATTGTTTTATTGCTTTTTGGGTATTTGTTTATTCTCTAAATTATTTTCATGATTATGTTTGTTAATTAGGTAATTGGCCACTATTTAATTATCAACTTAATCTATTGTCAATTAAAGGATTCATCGTATGAAGAATTTAATGCTTGTGACAAATAACATAGCAGAGAGTTGTGTTGTGAGAATAAACAATCTAATTTAAATGAATCATCATATGTGTTGATTAGGATTTGGGTCTCTCTGGTTTTTCAGGCTGTCAATTGATTAAATTCTATGATCGTATCTAGGGTTGTCTATTGATTAGGGAAATAACCAATGGTCGTACCTTGGTTATCGACTAGTTAAGGAGAGATTGGCTATTAGAGGGTCTCAGTAGCTATAACCAGTCTATTCATGAGTAATAATCATCTATATTTGAATCAATGATCAGTAGTCGAATCAAGCTGAGTTAATTCCTTCAACCAGAGCTTTCTCCAATTTGAATTACAACTTTAATTTGCATTCTTGTTATTTTTAATTTGATTTTTATTATTGTCAACAATTCCCCCATTTTACGTTTTACGTTTCAAAAGGATTTAAATAATTACCGATCTCTGTGGACACGACCCTGCTCAATCACTATACACAATTTATTTAGAGTAGGAATTTATTTTTGTTGGCTTCAACACCCATCACTCGTCCATTTCTTGGGTAGTGTCAATAGATTCTATTGTTGCAGTTGTTCTCTCAGACCCTTTATGGACATACTTGAAAAAATATTTAACTGGTCTCGAGTAATTACAAATCTCAACATTAATATGTGCATCAAATTTGACAATTAAATTCCTGTGATAAGGGACCACATATCGATTATCCAAGAAGACACCTTTCTTTTCGACATGAATACCTGTATTTCTCCTTTTAAAGACTGGAAAGCCATATGTATCCACTATTGTTTGATCATTGAATTTTTTTGGAAAATGTTTTGTGCACTTGTCTTGCATCATGCATGGAGAGTGAGAATTGTGTTTTCCACACGGTCCATGAATCATAAATTTGTTAACTGCATTATAACCATCAGGATCAACATTTAAGTTAGGGATTTCTGCAATTATTATTTTATCAATATGGTTTGCAGAAGGATTTTTCATTGTTGGATGCAAAAAAAGCAGTATGTGTGCATGGGGCAAGTGTTGAGTGTTAGAAAATGCATATTTATAAAGGAGAAAACCGTCATTTTACATTTCAAGTCTTACTAACAACCCTTACTTTTATGTATTTAACCTTCTTGTGATTTAATTACATGTGTTTTATTTTAATTAAGTATTTTATGTATTTTAGGGGCATTATAGTCATTTCACAATAAAGGAGAGATCAGACGGCAAAACGGACATCACTTTTGAACTCAGGACGGTCGAAAACCTTAGGAGGAGCATAAAAGGAAAAATGGCACTATTCATATGTACATTACTATTCACGTGTGCGGTACTATCTACGTTACTGTTCACAACACTGTTCACATAGACGGATCGATGACGTGGCATTGACCGATGATGTGGCATTGACTGATGAGGTGTCACGATCCTGTTGGGCTAAAATTCTTATGTACTGTTGATGGTGACGTGGCAGCATATCAGTGGATGAAAAATCTCGCGTACGGTACATGCATCACACAAGATTATTTTCAACCAAACCGCGTTACTGTTCATCCGAGTCAAACTGCGTTACTGTTCATCCGAGTCAAACCACGTTACTGTTCATCCGAGTCAAATCGTGTTACTGTTCATCCGCGTGGTCAAACCGTGGACTGTTGGCTGATGACGTGGCGCAATCCTGAGCGTCCAAACTGTTTTTAATCCGATGGCCATGATTTACTCCATGTATCTATAAAAAGGGGGCCTCCCCCCCTAATTTGATACCTCTGAATCCATTTTTGGACTCTGTTTTCTGTAATTCCCTCTCCATCTTGTATTTTCTTCGTATTGTAATAAATTCCCATTTTGCCCCTAGTTCAATTATGAGTGGCTAATTTTCTTTCAAGCTTGGGTTGAAGGTGAAGTCTCAACATGTGTCATGGGCTTAATTTGGTAAATTTATTTTCTCTTCCCCTCTAGTTTTTGTGGATGTTTTGACTTCTCATCGACAAATAATACTAATCTTGTCTAGTACCGCCTTGGTTTCACCGGCCCTCTAGTACAAGGTTATTATTATTTGGCACGATAAGCCCTTAGCACCATATTGATTAGAGTGTGGTTCATGAAGTGTGGATTCCCCCCTCATGATTTAATTGGCATTAATACGGATTATTTAGCCCATGATGCATGTTGATACGGATCCAGATACCCAAGTACGTCATTTTAATAGAATTCTCTTCAATTTATTCTCGCCATTTCAATTCCAATTTTAGGATAATCTAAGTCACCTTCACCACAAAATCCAATCACCCATTCACAAAATTAATTCTACACAATTAAAATCCACCTCCTCGTGGGATCGACACTCGTCACCATTGATCTATACTACAATAGATTCGTGCGCTTGCGAGTACATTAAAATTTGCACAACAAGTTTTTGGCGCCGTTGCCGGGGAGGTAAGTAATTTTAATTCATAGAATTAATTTGTGTGAATAATATCTTTTATTTGTTTTCTTATATATTTTTTTCTTAAAAAAAAAAGAAAAAAAAGTGAACCTACATTTAAAGGTTAGTATTTTTTTTTCTTTTTCTCTTCTTTAAAATTCTATTATTTCATTTTCAACTTATTTTTCTTTGTAATTTTTTTTTGTTTATCTTATTAATTTATTTTTAGTTAATTTATTTCACGTATTTATTTTTGTGTATTTTTATAGAAAGATTGTAATAGCGCAATAAGGTTAGTATCGTAATTTCTCCCTCTTCTTTATTTTTATTTTATTTTTTTGTTCCCATCTTTATTTTTTTTATTTGTTTTGCATGCATGGTCGTAGGTCATTATTACCTAATCTTGAACCTATGGACCTTGAACTAGAAAGAACACTTCGCACACACAAACAAATTAAAAATAAAATGGATTTGCAACCACAGGAGAGGCCATTTAAGGACTACTTCAGTCCCTTAGCTAATTTGAGCACATCATGCATAAGATACCCAAATGTAGCTGCTAGGAGTTTTGAATTAAAACCCAGTGTGCTAAATTGTCTCCCAACATTTTATGGCCTAGAAAATGAGGATCCATATAATCATCTGAATGATTTTCATGCCATTTGTCAAACTTTTAAATATGAAAATTTTTCAGACGATAATGTTAAACTTAGACTATTCCCATTTTCTTTAAAAGATAGAGCTCGTTCATGGTTAAATACTTTACCTGCTAATAGCATTTCATCATGGGAACAAATGGTAACTAAATTTTTGAATAAATATTTCCCAGTGCATAAAACCAATGCTATTCGCAGGGAAATCTCGGAGTTTACCCAGAGAGAGGACGAACAATTTTTCGAAACATGGGAGCGATTTAATGGGCTACTCTTGAAGTGTCCACATCATGGGTACGAGAAATGGCACCAATGCCAATACTTTTTGGAGGGATTACTACCAAATGTGCAAGAATGGCTAATGGCAACAAGTGGAGGAGAGCTAATGTCAAAAAGTGCATCAGAAATTTGGGAATTCTTCCAACGACAAGCAGATAATTCCCAACAACGGAGTCGATCACTCAGGACTACTAGAAGAATTAAAGGAGTGAATGAGGTTTAAATTGGCGAATCAACTTCAGGAATCAAAGAAGTCAAGGAGATGGTTGAAGGTCTTGCTCGACAAATAGCATCGTTATCGACTGCTAAATCAACTGAACCACATGACCTTGACTCATACTCAGATCAAGCCAATGCCATAGGTATAATGAAAAAACCATCAAATTACAACCCATACTCCAACACATATAATCCTGGATGGAGAGACCACCCCAATTTTTCATGGTCTCAAGGATTCCAACAGAATGGACCAGCAGCTCCAGCTCCACCAATGCAACAAATTCCTCAAGTTCCTCAAGCCTCTCAGCCACCATTTAGACCATACAATCAGAACCAGAACCACTCTCAACCTAGACCATGGGAGGATGAATTCCAGAATTTCAGGAATGTTACTCACTCCACGATTGAGCAACAGAACCGCACCATTGATGGACTACGAAATGAGTTGAGAGAAGGCTTCAACTCACAAGCTCAATCAGTTTCAAGCCTCGAGAAGATGGTGGGACAACTTGCTTCTTCAGTTCAGACATTGGCAATGACTGTTGAGAAAGGCAAATTTCCAAGTCAACCAGTGCCTAATCCTAAAGGAGTACATGAAGCAAGTACCAGTTCATCACAGCAGCATGGAGAGGTCAAAGCAGTCATGACCTTATGAAAAGGAAAAGAAGTCGACAACAAAGTGGAGATGCCGGTGACAAAAGAAAATCAAATTGTACCTGTGAATGTTGAAGACTCATCACCGGAGGAGAAAGAAGAAACCAACCCACGGGAATATGTTCCCAAAGCTCCATTTCCTCAGAGGTTAGCTAAAGGAAAAAAGGGAAAATCCACAAGTGAGATTCTTGAAATCTTCAAACAGGTAAGTGTTAACATCCCTTTGCTTGATGCTATTAAGCAAGTTCCATCTTATGCCAAGTTTCTTAAAGACCTTTGTACTAAAAAGAGAAATATGCATGTTCAAAAGAAGGCATTTTTAACAGAAAACGTTAGTTCTATACTCCAACATAAAATTCCTTTAAAATGCAAAGACCCAGGCTCCCCCACTATCTCATGTAGTATAGGGAACCACACAATTGAGAATGTTTTGTTGGATTTAGGAGCTAGTGTAAATTTATTGCCTTACTCTGTGTTTGTGAAACTTGGACTTGGAGAATTGCACCCAACTCTAGTGGTGTTACAACTCGCAGATCGGTCCACGAAAATACCTCGTGGTATTGTGGAGGACGTGCTTATCCAGGTAGACAAGTTTTATTTTCCTGTTGATTTCATTGTAATTGACACTCAACCAATACAGGATTCAAGGAAGCACATCCCCATTATCCTAGGCCGACCTTTCTTGGCAACTGCGGATGCTCACATTCAATGCAGGACTGGAAATATGCAGTTGTCCTTCGGCAACATGACTATGGAGCTAAACATTTTCAACATTGCCAAACAACCTCACAGTGTAGATGATGGAATTGTTGATGTGGATTTAATTGAATCATTAGTTGATGACACTTTTCTTTCAAACCTTAGTGGTGATCCTTTACAAACATGTTTAACTCACTTTGGTTTGGATTTTGATATTGATATTGACAGATCGGTCGATGAGGTCAACGCCCTACTTGACTCAGCACCATCCATGGACACTAATAAATGGAAGTCAAGAGTAGCACCATCAGAGAAGAAACTCATCCCATCATCAGAATCACCACCGAAACTCGAGCTCAAACCATTGCCCAACACTTTGGAATATGCGTTTTTGGGAGAAGAAAGTACTCTGCCGGTAATCATCTCATCATCCCTAAATGACGAACAAAAAGGTAAGTTGTTGGATGTTTTAAAAGAGCACAAAGGAGCATAAGGATGGACCATAGCAGATATAAAAGGTATAAATCCAGTAGACTGCATGCATTACATTCACCTCGATGAAAATGCTAAATCTACTAGGGAAATGCAACGTCGGTTAAATCCTAATATGAAAGAAGTTGTTAGAACAGAAGTCCTTAAGCTATTAGATGCAGGTATCATTTACCCAATTTCTGATAGTTCATGGGTCAGTCCTGTACAAGTCATCCCCAAAAAGTCAGGAGTCACAGTAGTTACCAATGCTGATAATGAATTGATACCCACTAGAGTGACTACAGGATGGCGTGTATGCATTGATTATAGAAAGTTGAATTCTGTCACACGTAAAGACCATTTTCCTTTACCATTTATCGATCAAATGCTTGATAGATTGGCAGGCCATGAATTTTATTGCTTTCTAGATGGCTACTCAGGATATAATCAGATTCCCATAGCACCAAAAGATCAAGAGAAAACTACTTTCACTTGCCCTTTAGCACTTTTGCATATAGGAGGATGCCATTTGGATTATGTAATGCACCTGCTACATTTCAACGATGCATGTTGAGCATTTTTTCTGATATGGTTGAACGATTCCTTGAAGTCTTTATGGATGACTTTTCTGTCTTTGGTGATTCGTTTGATCAATGTTTACATCATCTAACACTAGTTCTGCAGAGATGTATCGAGAAGAACTTGGTCTTAAATTGGGAGAAGTGTCATTTTATGGTAAAACAAGGTATTGTTCTCGGTCACATCATTTCGAGCAAAGGTATTGAGGTTGACAAAGCTAAGGTGGATCTCATTTCTAATCTTCCTTCACCCAAAACAGTCAGAGAAGTAAGATCTTTCATTGGGCATGCTGGTTTTTATAGACGTTTCATTAAAGATTTTAGCAAAGTTTCTAGACCCTTATGCAATCTACTTGCTAAAGATGTACCTTTTGTTTTTTATGATTCATGTCTTGTTGCGTTTGAAAAATTAAAGCATTTGTTGACATCATCACCCATCATTCAGCCCCCGAACTGGAACTTACCATTTGAGCTCATGTGTGATGCATCTGATTATGCAGTAGGAGCAGTATTAGGACAAAGAGTTGATCGAATTCCCCACGTTATTTACTATGCTAGTATGACATTGAATGATGCACAGTTGAACTATTCAACTACTGAAAAAGAAATGCTAGCAGTAGTGTTTGCATTAGAAAAATTTCGATCTTATCTCATTGGTTGTAAAATAATTATATTCACGGATCATGCTGCTCTTAAATATCTTCTCACAAAGAAAGATGCAAAAGCTAGACTAATTCGTTGGGTGTTACTTTTGCAGGAATTTGACTTGGAATTCAAAGATAAGAAAGGGACAGAAAATGTTGTGGCGGACCACCTCTCTCGTCTCCATTTTGACACAACTACAGAGCCATTACCATTAAATGAGTCATTCCCTGATGAACAATTGATGAATGTGGAAGTATTACCGTGGTATGCTGACATCGTGAATTATCTTGTTACAGGTCAACTTCCAAAGCATTGGACCAAGCAAGATAAGGCTAAATTCTTTGCAGAGATAAAGAATTTCTTTTGGGATGACCCGTATTTGTTCAAGTATTGTGTTGATCAAATTGTTAGACGATGTGTCCCAGAAAATGAAATTCAGAATATCCTTTCATTCTGCCATGAACAAGCTTGTGGAGGCCATTTCAGTGCTAAGAAAACAGCTACTAAAGTTTTGCAATGTGGTTTCTATTGGCCAACTATATTTCGAGATGCTTACACTTTTTGTTCTTCATGTGATAGGTGTCAACGAATGGGGAGCATTACACGAAGGAACATGATGCCATTAAATCCAATTTTAGTGGTTGAAATTTTTGACGTATGGGGTATCGACTTCATGGGACCCTTTCCCCCTTCTTTTGGCCATCAATACATATTGGTTGCTGTTGACTATGTATCCAAATGGGTAGAAGCAATTCCATGCAGTACTAATGATCACAAGGTGGTGATAGGATTTTTGAAAAGCAACATTGTCTCGCGCTTTGGATTCCCTCGAGCAATAATTAGTGATGGTGGTGCCCACTTTTGTAACAAAGCATTCAAATCTCTTTTGACAAAGTATTCAATCACACACAAAGTGGCGACTCCGTATCATCCGCAAACCAGTGGCCAAGTTGAGATCTCCAATCGAGAAATAAAGCACATATTAGAAAAGACGGTGAGGCCAGACAGAAAAGATTGGTCATTAAGACTTGATGATGCCTTATGGGCATATAGAACGGCTTTCAAGACCCCGATTGGGATGTCACCCTACAGGCTAGTGTATGGAAAAGCTTGCCACCTACCTGTGGAACTCGAGCATCGTGCATATTGGGCCATCAAGAAATTCAATTTTGACATGCAGCAAGCCAGCTCAGAAAGAAGATTACAGTTGGCAGAACTTGAAGAAATTCGCAATGATGCATACGAAAATGCCAAGATTTACAAGCAACGAATGAAAGTCTTCCATGACAAGCAAATTATGAGAAAATCTTTCACTCCAGGTCAGAAAGTGCTTTTATTCAATTCTCGCTTGCACCTATTCCCAGGTAAGTTACGCTCTCGTTGGTCTGGCCCATTTATTGTTCATACTGTTTTTCCACATGGGGCAATTGAAATTAAGGACCCAAAGAACGGTGTCACGTTTAAAGTTAATGGTCAAAGATTAAAGCCATATCTAGAATACCAATCACATGGAGAAGACACCGAAATAAATTTGAGTGACCCACCAGATTTGAATTGATTTTTCTTTTCGTTGATTTGATTTTTCTTTCTTTCTTTATATTATTCTTTTGCTAATTGAAATTATTTTTGTATAAGTGTATTTGTTTAACTAGTATGTTTTCTTTTATCATTTTTAATCATGAGTACATTACTTAGACCGTTCCTCCTGAACATTCTTAAACCACTTCAACGTGTCAAAACTCATCTCAAAAGGCAGATTCAATTTTGTAAAACACAACGCATTTGGGCTCTACAACCACCAGAGTTAGTAGCCTATGTTGAGGGTTTAGAACTCCAACTCAGAGACATTGAGAGAAGTGTTTACGACATCCAGTTGGAGCTTGAGGTATATTCAATAAGAGGACGATTTTAATTTTCTTTGTGTGTTTTAATTTTTTTTTTCTATTTGTGTGCTTTAGTTTGTTACCCCGGTGAAGTGGCGGATAACGGTACTCCGTGACAATCAAGTCGGTTACTTCAGTTTCCCATAATAACTGATATTCTGAGGCGAAAGTATGGACAGAAACGAGACTCTAGCGAAGCTTCACAAGCGATTCCCTTCACTTCCTCAGAATGCCCTCCTTACGGTCTATAAAGCTCGGTCCGAACGCATGCGATTACTTATGAGGAATAACATACCTGCTGACATCCGTTGGTTAATTGAGGCTAAAGTACGATCGGCAGGTGAGTTACCTCCAAAATTTATTACATACATGCCTGGTTGTGGTAAAGGAAATTATGCAAGAAAACGACGAGCTCGAAGAATTTCTGTTGCTTGTCATAAGTGTGCCAGAATGAGTTGCAATAAAAACCCATGTTCTTTAGGAATGATGTCTGATAACAGGGAAGATAAGATTCAATTCATTAGGGATGGCTTGAATAAGGAGTCATTGGATGATATCCTTTTGTCTCTTGAAACGCATCCCAGTGGATATGTGCAAGGAGCGATTCTCCAGTTATGGCCATTATTCCAGAAAGAGCATGCACGATATAGTCTTGGGAATCTGACTATAAACGACCTTGTTTGCCAGTTTATAAGAAAACTGGATAGGAAGCCTATCCTCGACCCATAGAGGGCGTTCAAGCCATTTCTGGACATAAAACCAGAGGAAGATGTGAGCCACAGTCGCAACTACCTGTAAATATCCTTTCACTTTACTGTTATTTTATTTCACTATTGTTTATTGTGTGTATTATTGTCCTTAATAATTTTATTACTGTTTGCTTTTTTCTTATTACTGTTTACTTTTTCATTTTTACTGTTTCCTTTTTTACTTGCGAGCCACGTGCTTTAAGCGTTATTTGACACTGACATATTACCTCATACACAACCATGACCCACTATCACCAAGACTCTTAAATGTGATATCTTTTGTCAAGCACTCACAAATTGTTTTTGAGAAGTATCGCAATGGTAGCTACTCCCAATAGACAATTCAAGAACATTTGTGTGCTTTCCGGATTTACCTATGGCAAACATAAAGAGTTCGTTGAGGCAGCCATAGATCTTGGTCGAAGTATAGCAGAGAGAAAATTACACTTGGTGTATGGAGGAGGTAATCGAGGGTTATCAAAAATGGTCTCAGAAGCAGCTTTAATCAGAGGCAGCCAAGTGTTAGGCATCATCCCAAGAGTCCTAAAACCGTTGGGCAGTTCGTCTGACTCATCAACTGGAGAAGAGTTAGTTGTCTCAGGTATGCAAGAAAGAATAACTGAAATGCTTAATCATGCTGATGCTTTTATTTTCCTTCCAGGAGATCTTGCAACACTAGAGGCACTTATCACACTAGCATCTTGGGCCCATCTCCACATCCACCAGAAACCCATCGGTTTGTTAAATGTCAATAACTTTTATGATGGCTTTATCGCATTTCTTAACCATGCAATAAAAAACTATTTCATTCCCGCTAATGTGAAAAAACTCTTTATTTGTGCTCACACTGCTAATGAGCTACTTGATCTGTTACAAGCTTATAGACCGGAGCCAGACCCCTGGACCTTTGTGTTGGAGCGTCCAAATAATGATGGTAACAGTAGCAGCAGTAAGAAGTACAAATTAGATTTAACTCTCCGCCTGTAAATATTTTCTTCTGTGTTGCACCACCCAGGTGATGTCTTCTAAACTCTACTTCTTTCCTTTCAAACATTGAGGACAATGTTTCATTCTGGTTGGGGGGAGGGAATAGTCGACAATTGTGGAATTTTGGTTAGGTTTTTACTAATTTTTTGTTGTAGAAACTAACTGTTGCTAACTTTTTGTGTTGAAGATGGCTGAATATGGAGTGTAGTGACTCTAGAAACGCATCTTCATCGTTTTAAAAAAAAAATTAAAAAAAAAACTAAAAAAAAAAATTCAGACATTTTTTTTTTCTTTATTATGTTTTGATGTTTATTTTTCTTCTTCTTTTTAATTTCTCCTTATAAATATATATTTTCAAAATTTTGAGTCGAAGATGGCTGAATATGGAGAGTAGTGCCTCTAGAAACGCATCTTCTAAGTTAAAAAAAAAAAACCCATTTTCGTTTTCTATCATTTTAAGTGTAACTTTTTTTAATTAGTTTTTATGCATCATTTTCACATTCCTGCATGCATATTTTTCCTTTCATGTTTAGAATAGGTTGGGGGGTAGAATGTTGTTTAAAAAAATAAAAATTGTGTGATTTGTTTTAACATTGGATGACATGATTAATTTCAAATTTTAGTATTTGTATTATCTTTGGTCTTAAGTGATGTTACATTATGTTTGCTACTCTACATGTTGATGTCGGAGACATATATGAGTTGCTTGAAGGAATGAACATGTCATAATAAGTACTAAGTGAGTTTTTGAGCCTATCATTTTTCTTGGAGAGTAACCCTTTTGCCCATTCTTTATACAGCTTAACAGTTTATTATTTTATACACGATCTCTAGATTTCTTTTGCGTTAACCCTTAAAAAAAAATGGTAAAATAAAAAAAAAGAAAAAAAAATGTGTGTTGCTACATTGGGAGGCCCATCTAACTAGTAGATATGGATGATTATTTAGAGCCCTAAAAGACGATGGAAAGGCCATCTTTGATCCGTTTGAGCCTTTCTAGCCATCCCTTTTATTAAATATCCATAGTTAACCATTTTGAGCCTTTAAAAAAAAAATCATTTTCTTTGTCAACTTATCATCTTGACCCACTCCGATTTGGAGTGTTACCCGATATCTTATAAGTTCCATCACCTATTTATGTTTGAGAAAATGTAAATAATTATTTTGTTCAGTGAAGTTATGCCAAATAAAAGCAAAAAAAAAAACAAAAACAAAAGTTGTTGTTTCAAAAGAATAAAAATAGGTGAAATCCACCTTGCAACTTCCAAAAAAAAAAAAAAATTCTCTGCATTTTTCTCAAACATACACTTTGTTTTCCTTATTTCCTTTCTTTGTTAGCCATATCCCTAGCCTACGTTACGTCCTAATAAAAGTCCTTCTTGATTTTAGGGAACTATAGTTTGAAGTAGAAGCTAGTTATATGGGCTAAAAAGATGTAGTGGTGCATAATAAAAATAAATAAATAAAAGATAAATAAATTGGGTTGACTACCATTTTTGTTTGACTTGAGATCGTATTATTTATAAGCTAAGGGCATATTTATTTCATCTTGGTGAGAGCATGTGATATCACTTCTTTATTATTTTCTCTCTCAATTACCATTCATTGGAGTGACTATTTTTATTGGTTTTAATTTCTTTGTGAGAGTGTCACTACTTCCAGTGAGATTTTGGGGTTTGACATGTCATTCTTGAAAGTAGCTATAAAAAAGTCTACTGGGCTGATTCATGTGGATGGTTGATGTGGGTGTGATGTTGCTTTAGACTGGAGATAATGCTTATACTTTTATTTGATTGCTATCATTAATCTGATGGAATAAATACGAGTGTTTTTATTAAAAAAAAAAAATATTTTGAATTAAATTTTGTTTTCGCTTTATTTGCTAGGGACTAGCAATAAGCTGGTTGGGGGGTGTGTTGAGTGTTAGAAAATGCATATTTATAAAGGAGAAAACCGTCATTTTACATTTCAAGTCTTACTAACAACCCTTACTTTTATGTATTTAACCTTCTTGTGATTTAATTACATGTGTTTTATTTTAATTAAGTATTTTATGTATTTTAGGGGCATTATAGTCATTTCACAATAAAGGAGAGATCAGACGGCAAAACGAACATCACTTTTGAACTCAGGACGGTCGAAAACCTTAGGAGAAGCATAAAAGGAAAAATGGCACTATTCATATGTACGGTACTATTCACGTGTACGGTACTATCTACGTTACTGTTCACAACACTGTTCACATAGACGGATCGATGACATGGCATTGACCGATGATGTGGCATTGACTGATGAGGTGTCACGATCCTGTTGGGCTAAAATTCTTATGTACTGTTGATGGTGACGTGGCAGCATATCAGTGGATGAAAAATCTCGCGTACGGTACATGCATCACACAGGATTATTTTCAACCAAACTGCGTTACTGTTCATCCGAGTCAAACCACGTTACTGTTCATCCGAGTCAAACCGTATTACTGTTCATCCGCGTGGTCAAACCGTGGACTGTTGACTGATGACGTGGCGCAATCCTGAGCGTCCAAACTGTTTTTAATCCGATGGCCATGATTTACTCCATGTATCTATAAAAAGGGGGCCTCCCCCCCCCTAATTTGATACCTCTGAATCCATTTTTGGACTCTGTTTTCTGTAATTCCCTCTCCATCTTGTATTTTCTTCGTATTGTAATAAATTCCCATTTTACCCCTAGTTCAATTATGAGTGGCTAATTTTCTTTCAAGCTTGGGTTGAAGGTGAAGTCTCAACATGTGTCATGGGCTTAATTTGGTAAATTTATTTTCTCTTCCCCTCTAGTTTTTGTGGATGTTTTGACTTCTCGTCGATAAATAATACTAATCTTGTCTAGTACCGCCTTGGTTTCACCGGCCCTCTAGTACAAGGTTATTATTATTTGGCACGATAAGCCCTTAGCACCATATTGATTAGAGCGTGGTTCATGAAGTGTGGATTCCCCCCTCATGATTTAATTGGCATTAATACAGATTATTTAGCCCATGATGCATGTTGATACGGATCCAGATACCCAAGTACGTCATTTCAATAGAATTCTCTTCAAGTTATTCTCGCCATTTCAATTCCAATTTTAGGATAATCTAAGTCACCTTCACCACAAAATCCAATCACCCATTCACAAAATTAATTCTACACAATTAAAATCCACCTCCTCGTGGGATCGACACTCGTCACCATTGATCTATACTACAATAGATTCGTGCGCTTGCGAGTACATTAAAATTTGCACAACAGCAAGCCTCTTTTTTGAAACTCAATTGTCTATAGACCTGCCACAAAATGGAGTAAAATTTAAAAGTTAGAAACATTGATTTCAATTGTGAAATTATTGTTCTTCCCTGCACTTTTCAATAACAAATGAGTTGAATTTGTTATGTATACGAATTTGAAGTGAACTTACATGCAATTATTTTTCCAAATGGTTGATCTTTTTTCAGATCTTGCATTAGTTGGAATAATTTTATCTCGAAAACTCTGCATATAATATCGACTCGATTGTCATCATCCTTTTGTCCAGCTAATCGGAGCATGTTATTTATTTCTTGCCACTTTGGGTTGCAAGTGAAAGTAAGAAATAAGTAAAGTAAAATATGATTTTTGTCTGCATGTACGACACAACATGCCCATAAAAATCAAGAGGGGAAGTTAGAATCTAGCCTCCAGCAATTGGTATTTTGCAAAACTGATGTTTGATTCTTCTGAGACTTATGTAATCGTTTTGATGGTGTAGTTTTTGAAATAGATTACATGGCCTCAGGTACCAATACCATTTTCACCAATTTGTTTTTATTTCATATTTCCATCAAAGATGAAGGTGTGGGAAATTATCAAAGCAGCTGTTAGATGACACACCTGCTTCTAGACCTGCAAGTAAAACCAAAGAATGAGCTCCATTAGACATATTTGAGTTAATAAAATCCCTTATTTCTCCTAATGGTTATAGACATTAATTAAGAGGGAGAAATTAAGTAAATTAAATTAAATGAAGGACCTTCGTTCTTAACCCAACCGGCTATTTTGTTGCCAAGTTGTTGAAAGAGAGTAAATAGAGAAGCATTCAGAGACCACTCTCCCAGATCGATATTCCTGGTAAGACTAAGATGTAGTCGTATCACTTTCCTGCACTCAACGGTTTCCCACTGACAACAATCTCTTTGCTCGTCTACCTAGTTTTAAAGTCTATAAGGAGAATTGAAGAAATGCTTAAGCCGCAAAAGAGCAAATCTCTCAAGCTCCAAACATTCCTCACTTCACCCCCTTCTAATATTATTAATAACAAAACTAACGTTGTCACCATTTTGGATTTTGAACCACCCATTCTAGCTATATCTTTAACTACTAAAAAACACAAACTCTCTCTGTCTCCATAGCTATAGCTAACAAAAGGGCTCTATGTTATTTATAACAAACACATCTAACATATATACCAGGCCCCAACTAGCTTTCAGTTGACTTATTTGGTGGTCTTCAGCCTTCTCAAAGCCTTTCATCATGCCTTACTTTCAGCCTTCCTTTCCATATTTCTCATTTTGCTTTAATTTTCCACAATTCTACCTTGGGTGGTAATATTTAATTCCCCACATATTAATTGAGTGAACCGTTACCCACCCCATTTCAATATTAATAATAATAATAAATAGATTCTTCAAGCAATTGAGATTTGACCCATGCCACTTCAATATTGATATTAATGGGAAATCATAAATTCTTCTACAAATAAGTCATTATTCTAAAATTATTATAAGCCGAGAATGGGAACTTGTTATTTTAAAAACTTCACTGGTGGAGTCAATACGGCCAGAAATTAATAGATTCCCAGCATCAAATCTAATTATTGTCATAGATTTCTGGTCTGGCTATCCGAGTCCGCACGTTTTTTAAGATTTTGTTTTTTCAATTTTGTGCACCGTTCAACACTAATATATGCTTTGCAATTGATTAGTTAACAAAATAGAATTCTTGATCAGGTGTGCGGTAAAAAGAATTAAAAAGATTAAAAACCACTGATGAGAACTTATTAGTTTATTGCCTGGTGCAGTCAATATAATAAGGAATAATTATTATTCTAGGTTTGTGCAGTGGCGAGTCTAATAACATTTTTTTTTCTGAGTGAGCCGAACTTTAAAAAAAAAATTCAATACATTTTTATCATACAATATAATTTGTAAATAATAAATTATAGATACATCTAGTAATGCAAGACATAATGAGTTTTACCATTCAAAATATTTGTTCTAGACATTATTTAAGATTATTTAAATACACATTTATCCATCAAATGATGAACAGACAAGAATTTAATGATAATTGAAGAGGCATCATAACTAATTAATATAAATTTTTTATATAGGTTTCAATAAAGGTAATTTTGTAATTAAATATTTTTTTTTTCTAAGAAGCCCGGCCTAGCCCTCTCCAAAATTCGCCACTGGGGTGTTATTGGAGTTCACACAATTTTTTTTTTTTTACCATTCAATAGTAATTATGCTTTTTAGTTTATTATTACTGTTGTTATTATTATTAACTCAGGCATTTATTAAAACTCGAACACATAATCTAAACTCAAGAAAGGCCTCTTCTTACTACCGGAATTTGACTTAGGCTTCTGACAACTACTAGTTCTCTTTCATAATCGGTAGTGCCCCATTTTGTTATCTGTGACTTTGGGGCATAATATGCTTTAGATGAGAAATTTGGCCCAGAAAAGTTATCTTCTGAGAGGCAGAGGAATTTGATAGAACATAAGCAGTCTTGTTAAATCCATCACTTGAATGATGCGTGACGTGAGTCGTGACAGTGAGATTTTCCTTTTCCGTGGCTTCTTACCTGAGCCTGAGCCTGAGCCATGCATGTTTTACGTGATATCATCTGTAACTTTGATAGATTTTCGCTGAGAGGCATCAAAATTTGAGAATTATATGCCCATCATAACATATTAAACAGCTACAAAATATCCTACAGAAATTTTTAGTGCACTCTGACAGCTGCTTTTGGTAGTCAAATAGTCTTGAAATCATTTTTTAGTGCATATTCTTTTCGCAGTAAATTAAAAATTTTGTTACACATTAATCTGATATATGTAAAGTGATGAATTCATATCTAAAGAATCAAAACTATGATGTGAATTTGCTTGAGCACAAAGTAACTCAAATCGAAATCCCTTGTTAGATAGGAGGAGGTTGAATCCAGATTGTGTCGAGTTGCTCTTGCCGCAAAACACTGATCCAATTCGTTCATTATTAAGCATATGATATCGTCCGTAAGATTGGACCAATGTGAATGAGTTTGTTGATGTTAACTCTGAAGACGGTTCAAATAACAGTTAAAACGGTTAAATATGCTATGTTGAAATGCACTGTACAGTCAATCAATTTAGTTAGGACTCTGTTTCTAGAAAACAGAGCATAAAAGATGACTAACTGTTTTGGGAGATGCTTTCAGAGGGACTTCTAGATGAAATTGACAGAGAGAGTGTGAGAGAAACTCTGTAAAGTCTTCTCCAATTGGTAACCCCTTTTTCTTCGAGGTTGTTCCTTTATTTGTACATAAGCAGGGGAAATCATTTTTCCTTCATTTGCATTTGGTCCACATGGCCAAAACTTAAGTTCCACACGTTTGGCATTTTGTGGAAATTCTGTTTCCATGTTTTTACATGCTCCTAGTCAATAGTCATGTTGAAGGAGATGTCATTTTTCCCAAGAACCAAGGTCGAATTATACCCCTTAGATCATTATGGTCAATAAGGGGAAAAAAAAATTTAAAAAAAATCTCCTGCAGATGCATCAACTCAGATTGACCTGAACTAATTAATTTTTTTTAGATTATAACAATTAATAAATGCATAATATTAATTAATTGATGGAGTAAATAAAAGTTGGTTTAAATTAAATTTATTGAAGCCAATATCCTATTCTTCTGACGAATAAAATTATTAAATTCTGCAACGCCTATGAGATCCACAAAGATAGCAAATAAACTGCGAAACAGGTTAAGGAACTGTTTAATAATAGCTGAGTCTTACATAGCAAAACATTACACCAAATATCCCCCCCCCCCCCCCCCAGATACTAATTAATTACACAAATGTACTTTTATTCAATTTTCTTATTTAAAATAAGATTTGAAAAAAAAAAGGACTTGAACAGAGCAAAGTAGAGATAATAAACAAGGGTAGATTAAGTATGCGGCAAAAGATTTTAAAAAAGAAAAAAAAAAGAAAATATACTGAAGACAAGAAAATTGCGGGGAGCCATTCTCTCTTTTTCTTTAGACTTCAAGTCATTCCAGGTGGATAATGTTTTCTTTTAAATATCTAGAATAATTTTCTTAAAAGAAGAATATGATTATGGTACTCCATGGTTAGAGCGTCGTAAAATAATAAGTTTTTATTGATTTTTTATTATTTAAATAAAATTTTATTAACTTTTGTTGATTTTGTAAAATTTTATATAATTACGATCATCAATTGATTCAGTTCATCATTTATTCATGTTGCAAACATCACCTCTATCATTCATAGTTTTCACTTTTTAGTGATGCTCACAAAATCCTAACCATACTAAGCAATTCAGATTTATACTTTTTTTCCTTAATTTACATTTTGTTCCACATGGCCAAAAATTAAATTTCACACGTTTTGAATTTTGTTGAAATTCCAGTTTTTTTTTTTTTTTATTTTACAAAACTTTAGCAGTTGGGGTCAATACAGCTAGAAATTCATAGAAGGATGAATCAAACATGACTATCAATTTCACTGCTGATCTTTCATATCTTAACTTTCTTCCTTTCTTTCTATATTTCTCATTTCGCTTTAGTTTTCCAAAATTCTACCTAACGAATTGAGTGAACCGTTACCCACCCCACGTTTTAAGTGTTTTTTTCAAATTTTTTGTACCGTTCAACACTTATGCTTTGCAATTGATTAGTTAACAAAATAGAATTCTTGATCAGGTGTGCCGGAAAAAAAAATTTAAAAACCTCTAATGGGAACTTATTATTTTACAAAACTTTATCTGGTGCAGTCAATACAGTAATTATTACGAAGCTACCAGCATTTTTTATTTATTTTTGGAGTGAGTTGAATTTATTTTCTTCTAATTCAATACATTTTTAATGTACAATATAATTTTGTAAATAAGAAATTAAAGAGATACCTAATGATGGGAGATGTAATGAGCTTTATTTCTTAAAATATTTGTTCTAAATATTAATTGAGATAATTAAAATACGCGTTTATTCATTAAATAATGAGCTCGAATAAGAATTTGATCATAGTTGAAGAGGAAACATAACTAATTAATATAAAATTTTTATACATGTTTCAATATGGGTAATTTTTTAACTAAATAAATTTTTTTTCTCAGAGGCCCAACGTAACCGTCTCTGAGCATCGTCATTGAATTTGTGGGGTGGTTGTTGGAGTTCACACGTTTTCATTTTCTTTTTGGCCCTTCAATAGTAATTCTGCTTAGAGGCAGAGGAACTTGATAAAACCCATAAGACTTTGGCTCATCGGTGACCCACAACCAGAGCTGCAATAATCCAAAGAAAGGATCAACAACTTCATTTACTATACATGTCAGGAAAATTCGTTTACAAATTACGAATTTAATTTTTTGCTTAGAGGCAGAGGAACTTGATAAAACCCATAAGCAGTCTTATAAAACCCATCATCACTTGAATGATGGTTAAATGTGCCATGTTGACATGCTCTGCACATGTTTCTGCATTCACTTGCATAATCTGCCACTTGAAGGAGTAACGACGTCGTAAAACTCAAGAACAGGGATTTGTTATTTAAACTTTCAACTTGATTCCACTTCATCTCTTATAAACGGTTCAAATTAACTTGAAAACAATGTGGCTCTCCGAAATCATCTTATATTAAGCAATGACTACATTGTTTTCTTATGATTCTATTAAATTATAAATACATTGTTTTCTCAATTTCTTGCAGTTCACTGTACGAATCGGAATTTAGTGAGGTAGCTGGCTTAGTATATTTGTATGTATATTTGTATGTTTGCTTTCTTGATTATTTAGTTTGAAAAACTAAATCTGATATTGGCACCGCAGATTAATTAATTTATGAAAAATCATAGAAAATGCGATATGCTTGGAAATACTACTGCAATTTTAATGGAAAATTTTTATTTCTTAAGCAAACCTGACTGGTATTTGAGAATCTTAATGAGGCAGAAATGTAACGAAACTATATGTTAATTTTATTATAAACATATAGTTTCACTTATGAAACTATATGTTTATAATAAAACAGTAACGAGAGGTCATCTATATTTCAACAAAGATAAAACCACTAGTTTTTGCCAATGAGGATATAAAACATCAATAATTCTCAATATTACAATTGCATAGGATGTTGTAAAAGTGATATAAAAACTGTCCGTATCAATTAAATTATCATCTTCTCCATTGCCAGTCGTAAAGCTTAGTAATGAATCAAACTCAACAGAGTAAAACGACGGCGTTGTGGGCACGTTGTTGCATTTAAAAGTCATGAGACAAGCTCGTGTTATCACTTGTAATTCATAAGCCTCAAAACGACATTTGTTTGAAGTCGTTTTGGCCATCATTTAAGCAGCACGCGTGACGAACATGTGAGCAGTTCTTAACCAGGTTCGTTAAAGCCGTTATCCACGTGTCGTCAATCTGCTCAATCTGGGTTTGCTGGTTTGTTACTGATGCAGCTATAAAGCTGGATAACTAAGCAGATTGGGGTCATCAATGGGAACAAAATAGAGAGAGACTGAAGAGGGAGAGAGGGTTATAGCTTATTCTCTGAAATCTCTATTATTAACTAAGCAGATTGGGGTCACCAGAAAGCTTCTCCCGTGGTGTAGGTTGTGCCATCCTTGGTACAACTGAAACATGTAAAATCTCTATTTGTTTCTTGGCTATGTTTGTTTCAATTATAGGTTTATATTCATTAAACTTGTTTCTTGACTCTGATTAATTTTTCTTGCTAAAGAGTTGATTTTTTCTGGCCGGATTCAATCGTAAGTTGTGCAACTTGCGTGGATCTGTTCAAGATCCAGGGCAGTGTTTGATCTTGCTAATTTAATAAGAATGGTTGTGTGTGACTTTATTAAGACAGTCAAACGGCTATATTTATAGTAAGATATCTAAACATTTTTTTCGTATGAATAGAATATTTGACAGTAAATGGAAGTCAAAAGGGGATCAGGGTTTGCATCATTTTCACTTCTTAGAGCACTAGCGTACAGTAAGTATTTACAAGTTTAAGGCTGAAATCAATGAGTAGATCAAATGGCTTCAGTCTATTGTATGTTGCTATCTCTTTGAAATTCTTTTTTTTTTTCATATATATATGATATAATATGATATAATATAAATTAATTACATGATATAATATAATAACCTCCTACCTAATACGAAAACAAAAACATATGTAAAGGACCCATCTTCGACCTTTAATTAATTGTTTTTTTTTTATTGATATTTCAAAGACTTTTTGCTATGGTATATAAGTTAATACTTCCTTGTGTGTGCCTATGCATGTGTTGATATTCTGCCTCTTATCTTCATGTTATTGTCAACTTTTAGTACTATCATACTGATTTCTGTTGTCTTGTAATAACATGATGCATGTCCAGCAAAAGTCAAGTCACATGTTATTTTTTATTTAAGCCAAAGTTGCATTTGTCCTTTTTCCGGCCCCTTCATGATTGCATGTTGGTCCAAGTGTCATTTGTTTGAGCTGCTACTTTGGCTTAATTAAAAGACTACACGTGGTTTGTCTTTCGTTGGATGCATCATATTTTAACACTCTTCCTTATGCATATTCCAATCAAGTCTCGTAGAAGCTAAAATCTTCACGCCCAAAGTTGATCGACGTAGCTTTTACATAAATTAAAATATGCAAATGCTAAAATATAGGAAATCTTAACATTGTAATTAGAAACTTTTTAATATGTCCTCTATTTTAATGTTTGCATAATTTATTGAATCATTTTTCAATGCTTTTAACATTTCAATAGCAGGAACTAACATGTCTATAGAAAACAATTCACAAATTAAACTTAATTTTTGATGCAAGATGGCCTGTTATTATTCTATTATGATTTTATTTGAATTTTAATAGCTGATTTAGATGTTGCTTGAAAGTCAAACAGTTGCTCGCTTAGTTTTACTGCAACCCAAATAAATCAGGGGAGTGATTAAAACTCATCCTGGAAATGTAATATGTTTACATCCCTTGATCAATTCAAGGGCAATCACTTTGGTTTGAGTGGCTTTCTTCCGCTTCTAAAAGCCTATCTTTCCAACAATGTTGAATTAAGTCAACACTTGTTCTAAATGCTACAATAACGAAATAACGAATGGTAGTCCTAAACAATATGATTGGGGTTTGTTATGTCTTAAATTGTGCTTCTTGTCAAGATTTATGTCAAGTGTATTTCTTTCTTTACTTTCTCCTTTAGCTAGTGGTTTTATTGTTGTTTTCCTGGTCTCGGGCCTTTAAAGGTAGATGCTGAGAAAACATATCATCAACACGTTATTGCTATTTCAGAGAAGTTGTATGCGGAGGTTTGGAACTGTGCATTTTAACTTGCTTGTCCGCATCTATCTATTCCTTGGAGTGTTCTCTTCTTGTTTACTGCTGATAATAGTGCATTTATCATTTTCGTCTCACTTATGCAAAAGAATAATTGTGACTTTTTATTCTCTTCCAACCCTTGCTACTTGAATTAGATGATCCTAGAGGAGCAATCAAATGAGTCCTCCTCGCAACATGTGACTTTGGAAATGGATGTAAATGCCTCATGTGTCTATCAGAATACTGATTCAAATGGAGTTGATTTGCAAACGCATATTAATCAGAATGACGTCTACTTTATAGCGAAAGTAAGGCTTCTGCTCTCTTGCATAGGTGAAAGTCCCTCTATTGCCCTCCTGGAAAATCTTAAGAAATAAGATGCGCACAAAATTGAATGCTGTCTTTTAAAAAAATTTTTTGAAAAGAAATTTGTTGTATTTTACCATGAAAGTTGTTAATTTACTGAATTACAAACTTATCAATTAATTTGATGTTGCACAGTCTTTTGCTTAACATATTGCATTCTTATTTTAATTTTGGAGCAATAAAATATTTTCTACCATCACTACCATCTGGTCAAGTATTTGTGTTATTGCAAAACATCTACGGAAGTAGTGATTAGTCTTGAAAGTGGAAGATGTCTGTCTGTATCCTTTCATCCTAGATAAATTGTCATATAATCGTAGGACAAATTGTAATTATTTTTTAAAATTTATTAGTTAACACCTTGAAAATTCTTTTCCCCCAAATAAAATTGCTCTAAAAGTGTCTAAGTGTGGTGCTGAGGAAGTCATTCTTAGGAAACTTTGTTTAGAACAGCATGATTTTTAAGCATGAGGTTTAGCAAACACTAATGAATTAAAAAAGAGATAGCTGTCGAATGAGCTAGATAGAATGCATGAGCTAGAAGTATCATGTGTCTCTACCATCAATATCTCAGCAACATCAAAGCTGAGTTAGGCATGCCAAAGAAAGACAAACCACTGAAAGTTGTGTAGCCACTCACGATGTAGCAGGTGATGTAAAGTCTTGATATTGCTTATAGATACAAGAATGATAGCTCAACATTCCTCTTTTTGAGATTTTCTCTTAAGTTAGATGGGCCTTTTTATGATTATGTCTGAATTATGATTCTCCTTACTTGGTTTACCTAGAAAAACTATGTTTATATGGATGTGACTTGGGGGCAATCTATATATTTGATGATAAATCCGGCCGAGAAAGCTTATATTGCTAGGCGGAGGAAATTGACTGACCATAAGCTGTCATCTTAAATCCATCACTCTAAAGATGTCAAACACTTGTAATCCTCATTATCTATGACCTTCTTGTGCATAGGCCATGTTTTGTGGAGAGCAGTCAAAATTTCAGATTTAAAATCTGATCCATAATTTGAATAACTACATAAAGTTATACAGAATTTATTGGACTTTGATAGCTCTTGGTAACCCAATCGTCATGATATCATATAGTGCATATTAATGCCGTAGTAAAAATGGAATTTTGTTTCTAATATATCTTTGTTGGCCATGATCATAGTGGTTACAATGAACGCTGCTGATACTGTTGCTGCTTTTGTTATGCTTTTTTTGAGATTAAGTTCTATTTATCCCATTATCTTGCAGGTTATACATCCATTTGATGCTCAAGCAAATGGAGAGTTAAGTCTTTCAATTGATGATTATGTTGTGGTTCGCCAGGTACTTTCCCCTCTAAATAACAACACAGATTTTTCTACTATGCTATTAACTTATCCTTCTAACTTATGATATGTGGAATTTAGAACTAATGCTTATACTTATTTGATGTTCAAAGCACATGGCATTTTGTTCTTAAAATTTTGATTGAAAAGCAATGGGTTAACAAATGATGGTTGGTTTTCTTTCTTCATACCATATATTCCCTTTTACATTGAAGTGCAAATCAGAATATGGTAGGGTTGCTAGCTCAGTTCTAAACCACCCAGTTTACCCTTATAGACGTGTGAATTTATATCTTTTTAGGCTTCCATAGTTATGCTGTTATTTCAGTGATCAGAATTAATTCACTCTTCCTACGTAAAAGAATTAGTTTTCCCCTTAGGTCTTTGAATGGTCAACTGTTGTTTAATTCACTGTTTTAGTTATAACTTCTCAAGGTGGCTCCTACTGGATGGTCGGAAGGTGAATGCAAGGGCCAAGCTGGTTGGTTTCCCTCGGCATACATAGAAAGACAAGAAAAAGCCCCAGCTAGCAAGATATCAGAAGCAAACTCACCCGAATGTGATGCGACTTCTTAATGAACTCTTGCCAAGTATCTATATGTTCTTTTTCTTGTATTATATTGCTATTTTAGCTTATAGAACGATGCAACAATGAAATAAGTGGTTTGATTTGCTTCTCTTAATGAAATCTTACTAAGCTTCCAAAGTAATATGTGCGATCATATGCATTTTAATATTTGTATTATCTCTAAGTTGAGGAGAATATCTGTAGTAACAACTGTGTTTCCAAATTGCCTTAAAAAAAAAATACACATCATGTTTAGCAACAAATTTTTACTGTTATTTCTTCCCAGTTTTAATTTACTTTCTCCCTGACTTGAATGTTATATTAATAGCTTGATCAGAAAGTAACTCAAATCAATCAAACTACCTTGATGCAAGAGATTGAATTTATAATTTCTCTTTGTGAAACTTTCCATTCATAATGTTATGAAATCTGTGCGCATGAACTTGTTAATTTCTAGTTGCATTTGGAGTATGTATGATATAATCTGAATCAATTGTATAATGTTCTTCATCTTCCACTTGAAGGTAATGAAACTTCTACCTAATGAAATTTTCTAGTCTTAAAATTATGAAATATGTGGGATTGACTTAGAAATTTTTGGTAGCATCTCGAGAATGTATGGTATAATTTGAATTCATTAACATAATCTTCATCTTCATTGATTTGTAAATTATGAAACTAATATATAAAAAACTAATGTTATATCCTAATTATCTTTAGTTCTTAAAATTGTTGAGGAGATATGAAATTCTGGTGGGTGGATTGGAGAGTTCTAAATATAGTTTCTAAATGAATGTTATAGAGTGGCTGGTTTTAACATTGGAGATGGTTCTCTTATTTAAGTAGGCTGCACAGTATAGGGAAGTATAAGTTATGGTGGATATCTTGATAAAATGTCTGGGTCCATCGCTGGATTTGGTGTTAATGTTGCTAGTGAAGAAGATGATGATAGCACCATAATCATTATTTTTTAAAGTAAAATAGGCGATCAAGTGCAAACTTGATTAGAACTTAAAGAATCGTAATTAAACTGCTAATTAATTTCAATGACAATATCTTGTTGTAATAAGATTGTCTACAATAAAATAATAACATGAAGTTATCCACATTTCAACAAAGTAAAACCATTTACGTCGCCAATAAGAATTTACATATAAAACAATAACAATTCCGAATATCACAATTACGTACGATGTTGTAAATGTGATAAAGAAACTGTCCATGTCAATTAAATTATCATCTCGTTCATTGCCGATTGAACCCTCCGGCGTAGTTGCTGGTGATCTGCAAATGGGCAATGGCAGTCCACAAAGAAAAGTATTTCCCTCATAGCTACTCTCGTTGAAGGTTGCAAATTGTGCTTTCCATTCTGGAATTTCGCCTGATAAGTTATTGTATGCCACACTGAAAACCTCCAATGTCTTTAACTCCACTAGTTGATAAGGGATTTTTCCATTCAATTTGTTGTTGGAAAGATCCAAACTTTCGACATGCTTCAAGTTTGAAAATGTTGATGGGATCGATCCTGTCAAGTTATGGTGCGATAGATTCAATGTTTGAATCCTTGTCAAATTTCCAATTTGAGGAGGAATATGACCGATTAGCTTGTTGCAAGAAAGATCAAGTCCTGATAGGAGGCTAAACACTTTTCCTTGGTAAATGTACGCAATGTTCTTTGTTGTTAACTCAAAAATTTCATGGATTTGCTCTTTTACATCTCCCACAGGGCTTTCGATGGAAAAAAATATTTCAAATTGCTCATCAGGACTAGAACTATTGCTGTAACTTTCATGAAGTGTGGTGTTATCAAAGCAAGGAGGAATAGGACCGTGAAGATTATTATTAGAAAGATCTAACAATTGTAGTTGGTTCAATTCGCACAATTGAACTGGCACTTCACCTTCAAGATTATTGTGACCTAAGATCAGGTGGCTTAACCGAGAAAGCCCATCAACCCAATCCAGAATGTTGCCATTCAAGCGGTTATAGCTAAGATCTAATGTCACAAGGGAAGAGCAATTAAAGAATGTACCTCTTTTTAGTTGTCCATGTAACATATTTTTTGAAAGATGAACTTGTTTGATAGAGAGAGGATGGAAACAAGATGGTAAACTTCCAGATATGTTGTTGTCTGAAATGTCCAAAATCTGAAGCGAATCAAGCTGACAAAACTCCACTGGAATAAGGCCTTCAAGATGATTATTGGGCATTATAATATATTGTAACCATGTGAGATTACCCAACCATCGTGGAATCTTACCCGAAAGACTATTATTGTTAATATACAATCCTTCTAGTGAGGAGCATTTAGACAAACTTTGTGGGATCTCACCTACGAATCGATTGCCCTCCAATTGTAACCATCTCAAGTTTGTCAAGTTAAAATTTCTAGAGAACATGTAACCTTGTAGGTTGTTATTTGATAATGCAAGAGCCTGCAAGTTGACGCAACCCACGGCCAAGTGCTCGGGGATTTCACCAGTCAAGTGATTGTTGGATAAGTCCAGAATTTGGAGGAATTTCATATTACCAAATGAAGAGGGAATGCTACCGTCTAGAGCATTCATGGAATTGTTGAAAACGTATAAACGTGGCAAAACATCTCCAATTTCTACTGGAATGTGGCCTCGGATGTTGTTGGTGGATATATCCAACAGTCTTAACTGCTTGTGTGAATGAATTGGCAACCGAAAAGGTCCTGCAAGAGAATCATTGACGACAGAAAGTTGGCTCAATTTTGTGTTGTTTTCCAACAACCAAGTTGGAAATTCTCCATTCATCTTTATGTGTGAGAGATCAACATACGCCAGGTCATGTTGATGGTAAATGAATTTGGGGAATATGAAACTGTCTCCGTAACTGGAAGACAACAAGAGTGTATTTAATTGGAATTTTGGGGCGATCAAAGAATGTGACTCAGTTATTTTAGCTTTTATTTCATTGTTATAAGCATTGAAAATCTTGAGTCTTGAGTGATTGAAAAGTGGTTCAAGTGAAATTGGGATCTGGAAGTGATTGTTTGAAAGCATCAACTCTTCAATGGATGTCAAATGAACGAGGGGAGATGAGGAGATGCTTCCCGTAAGTTGATTGGAAGAAACATCTAATAATCGGAGGGATGTCATATTTGCCATGCACCAAGGCAAGCTACCTCTTAAATCATTATTATCAATGTACAACTCTTGCAGATGCATCAACGAACAGAGGCCTGAAAATTTATTAAATTCATCAATTAATACAATATAAAAATTAATGAATGCGTATTATTCTTTTATAATAAGTGATTCGTTTGTGTAATTAAATATTTAATTGAAAATTAATATTATAGATTAAGAAGGGGGGTGGGAGCATCTGATTAACCTTGATCAAGAATCCTGCTGCTGTTAGTGCCAAGAGTAGAATTTGATAGTGATAAGTACTTAAGAGAAGGCATCGATTCACTGATGATTTGAAGAAAGCTGGTGTTGAGTGCAATGAGCGCGTAATCCATGTCCAAATGTTCCAAACTCTTGAAATGAGTAAAACCTAGCAGAAACATTAAACAATAAAATGAATAAATGAAAATATTGAACACGTAGGACAACACTCAGTGAGTGCACATTCAACGCTTTTCTTTTACCTTGACCACGTAGGATGCCATTGACTTCACAACCAATCATCGGCAAAATTTTTAACAAAGGGAATATTGATGCAATGCTTTGCAGAAGGCTTATATGGAGAGAGGAACCGGTCAATGTCAAATATTCCAAGTTGGTGAAATTGTGCAACTCTGTTTAGATTTAGAAGGAAGGAGCAACGAATTTAGCTTAATTAATAATACGGAAAAATTAATTAATTAACAATTTATTTATAAATTTGGCCACATCTGTACCTTTTACTTACCTTGAGTAGTAGTTGTCGCTATATCGGTAAAATTATTATCCTTCAGGTAAAGAGTGTTGAGGGATGGGAATGATCCCATCGACTGTAACAACTTGCTTCCATCTCTAATTTCAACTTCCGATAGATCAAGGCTTTTCAGCTTCCTCAAACCTTTGTAACTTGTTTTTTAATAGTAGTTAGAATATGATTGAAGATCAAAATTCATTATTTAAATTCAGAGATGAACAAAATAAATGATTAATTTAATTGGGAGTCAATTCGTATTTTATGCTTTGGGAAAAGAGCGGTATGGTTTTTCAATCGCTGCAAAGATTAAAAAATTGGAATCAAATCTTCATTACAATCTGTTTTTAAAAAAATTCTATTACGTCCTGTTTTTGAAATAATATAAAAATTCATTGTCTAAATTTAGAGCTAAACGAAATGAATGATTAAGTTAATTGGCATTCAATTCGTATTTTATACTTTGGGAAAAGAGCAACATTGTTTTTCAATCGCTTTAAAGATTAAAGAACTGGAATCAAATCTTTATTACATTCTGTTTTTTTTAAATAATACAAATTATCTGTTTCTTTATTATTAATTTTTTTGGGACCTTTTTGGCCTTCTCTAATCAAATGAATTAAAATAATGTAATTGAATAATATTTTAATTGTTTACCTTGAGGAACCACAAGATTGTCGATTTCATTGTATCCCATGTCCAACACTTCTAAGTTATTGAAGGAATCAAATTCTGCAAACATGCCCAGACTTAAGACTTAAAAACAGAGTTAATTAATTAATTAATTTAAAGAAATTAAAACATCATGAGAATTTCGTCCAAACCAAGCCAAATAGTAATTAATTAATTAATTAATTAATTGACAAAGTAAATAAAAGTATGTTTAAATTAGCATGTAATACCTTCAGACTTATTAAATTAAATATTAAATTATGTCGATGATACACAAATCTAGTTCGCATATATAAAATGAGAAAGCAAGGCTTAGACTTACCTCGAACATCAAATGTTCCTTTGAATCCCGTATAACTTATATCTAATTCTCTTAACGAAGAAAGAGAAGCGAAGATGCTACGATTGAGTTTGATACCACTTAAACAGAGAGACTTCAACTTACTCAAACCTGTAAAATAATAAACCAAATGGCCAAGAATCCAACTAATTTGTATAAGTTAGCATTTTTTTTTATGGTATTTGTAGTACCTTTTGAGACCACAAATTTGTCAATCTTGTTCTCGCCAATGTCTAGCTCCTCTAAATCTCTCAAAGAATCAAATTCTGTAATAAGTACAAATTGAGTTGAATGTTTCAAACCTCACCGCAAATAATAATAATAATAATAATAAGTTGTGGAGGTGTTTGGTTTGCTATTAGATTTCTTTTTAATCTTAAATTCAAGACACATGAAAGTACAAGATGAAATTATGAGAAAGATTAAAACTTGTATTTATAAATTGCTTAAAACTGTTTTTTTTTAATACTAATCATAAAAAAAATTGAATTCAAAGCCTTGAATCTTATTTTAGCAAGTTAATGAAAGAGCTTGGAGAAGGGATGAAGTTTTAATTATGTACCTTTAACGTCAATACTTCCTTCTAATCTATTCCCATATAAATTTAATGATCTTAATGATGAAAGATGAGTTAGTGATGATAAAATGCTATTGTTGAACGAGTTATCACTTAAATTAAGCATCTTCAAGTTGTTCAATCTTGATAGCCTCTCTATACCTGCAAGTAAAATAAAAAAAAAAAGGATCATAGATACTAGTGTAATTTCAAAATTAATCTTTAAAAAAAAAGTCAAAATTGTCAACTGAATGAATATGCATATAATTGCTCGGTCTTGATATTCAACTTAAATTAGGGGGGAGAAAGTAAATTAATTAAATTAAACGAAGCACCTTCATTCTCAACACAACCGGTTATTTTGTTGTAAGTTAAATCAAGTGACTCAAGTTGTTGGAAGGGAGTAAACAAAGAAGCATTCAGATACCAGTTGTGCTCTCCCCCATACGTGTCAAAAAGGTCTAGCGTTATCACTCGGCCTGTGGTGTTGCTGCACTCAACCCTTTCCCACTGACAACAATCAGTAGCTCCCTCACCATCTACCCAGTCGTAAAGATAATTACAAGGACCAGTGAAGAAATGTTTGAGTCGCAAAAGAGCAAATCTCTCGTGATCCAAACATCCCTCACTCCACCCACTTTTAAATATTATTAATAACATAATAAACATTATCATCATTTTTGATTTTGAGCCACCCATTCTAACTATATCTCTAACTGTGAAAAAACACACACGCTCTTTCTGTCTCTAGAACCAACTAGAGGGCTCTATGCTATTTGTATATAACACATCTAACAATTTATACACCCAACTAGCTCATAGTTGGCTTATTTTGTTGTTTTCTCCAAGTCTTTCATGCATTAATTTTCTTCCCTTTTTTTCCATATTTGTCATTTTGCTATAATTTGCAACAGCAACGTGTTTTGAGCTAGCAATAAAGAATAATTGAGAGAGATTGAGATGACAAATGCATAGAAACTAATAAAAGTATGTGTGTTTAATAAGAGAACGATTATACCCTTTTATTATATTTCAACCTAAAAATTTACTCTAAACATTTATAATAAATAAAAATATGATAATAAAAAATAAAAAATATGAATAATATATATTTTGTGAAAAAAAAAGATTTATGTGTCCATTTTGAAAATTAGAGAGTATATACGCACATATGATTATCAAAACCAACCATAAAAGTGTTGTTATTTTTTTCTTTTAAAAAATCCACCATTATAAAAAGGCCCAAAGACTTCTTCATCTTTTAGAAGTCTTTGGGCCTTTTTTTTTTTTCCTGTTTCTTTCATTTGTATTTTGATCCACAAGGCAAAAAATTAAATTCCACACGTTTGGCATTTTGTGGAAATTACATTTCCATGTTTTTACTTAGAATTTAGAAAGAGGTGGAGACGTGGAGTCAATGCGGCCAAGTGCTCAATTATTGTTAGCTAGCAACATAGAATTTTTGGCGAGATGAATTTGTTGTAAAAAAGTTTTTGGAAAAAATAATAATCATTGGAACTTGTTCGATTATCGCCACAAAGGCACAAGTATGTCCATTTGTAAACCAATCGATAGAGATCAAATTTCAAGTCATGAACTTGCATTGTCAGCAAACATCTAATCACTTTAGATATTTGTATCGTTTAATTAATTAATGATCACTCTAAAATTACAGAGGTTGGTCGAATATTCCCCTAAAATTAATTAATTTTACCGAAAGAGAATTATTAGACAGATCAAGTGTGTCTAGTTCTTTTGTTGTTTTGTAAGAGATCAACATACTCCTAGTGATGTTAATGGAAGAGGAATTTATAAGAGGAGAAGAGAGAGTAATTACCCTTGATCAAGAAAGGTATCATTAAGTCTAGAATATGATAGTCAATGGCAGAAAAATTAACAAGCGTGTAATCCATGATCAAAGATTTTAAATCCTTGAAATTTAGATAACCTAAAAATTAACATTGAACAAGAAATAAATCAACAATGCCACTTTGATCACATAATCGATGAAACTTAGAATATATAATCAACACCTGTTTATTTTACTATTAAATTACTATTTTTTCGATATTATTTGAATAAGGGAATTGATTTGGAGAAACTCTCACTATAATCGATGAAAATCAAGATATAATCAATACATATTCATTTTATTATTAAATTAATACTTTTCCATTATTATTTCAAGAAGGGAATTGGTCTCAAAAAATCTTACTATAATATATGTAACTTTAACTTTTTTTTTCTGAAATAAAAATTAACTTTTAAGAAGGCTTCATATATGGAGAAGGGACCAGTCCATTAATGTCAATTCTTCCAAGTTGGTGAAATTGTACAACTTTATTTAATTAGAAGGTGCAACAACTTTAGCTTTAACATATCTTATTCTTTGAGACTATTAAAACTTTTAAATTCTGTCCACATGCCCACCCTATAAGATCCACAAAAGTACCAGATAAAATGGAAGAAGTATGCTAAGGGGCTGTTTGATTTTAGTTGTGGCTTACACAGCACGAAATTACACCAAAAATGCCACGATCAGATGTTAATTAAACAAATGTACTTTTATTCAGTTTATTATTTATTTTTACATAGATATATATATATATTTTTTTTTTCTTTTTCAACGTAGAAAAGAGAATTAGGGGACAGGTCAAGCGTGTCTGATTTTGCGTTGCTTTCTAGCAATCAACTTGGAAACTTTCCACTTAAGTTAACGTGTGAGAGTTGATGGAAGAGGAATTTGGAAAATGTGCCAACAAGTTCGTGACCTGGCAATGAAATATATAGAAGTTATATAATTAGAATTTGGGGGACCAAAAATTGTGACTCTAATTTTGCCCCCCCTCTCGACTTATTTCAACACTTGATTGGTTCTGAATGGTCCAAGAATGGCCAAGTGACAATGAGACTTGGAAGTGATAGTTTGAAAAAGTGCGATCTTCCAATTGATATTAGATAAATGATAATAGATGAGGATATATTTCCAGTAAGTTTATGGAGAGAGACATATCAAACTTGAAGTAAGAAGTCATATTTTCCAAGCACCAAAGATAATTTATTGTACCCGGAATATAATTATGGTCAATAAAAGAAAACATTCTTGCAGATGCATCAACTGATTGGGTTGAAAAAATAATTAATCCTTTAGCTAATAACAATTAATGAATGCATAAAATCTTATATCTTTTAACATAAACATTAAATATTAATTTTATTAATAGTCGCAACCTTAATCTAGCATAATTTGGTCACGAAAACAATAAATCTATACGTTCTTAAAGACAATTTATTATAATAAGAAATCAATTAATATAATTTTTATAAGAGTAGAAGAGAGACTAAGTACCCTTCATCAAGAAAGGTACCAGTGAGTCTAGAATATGATAGTCAATAGCGGAAAAATTAACATGAGCGTAATTTATGACCAAATATTCTAAATCCTTAAAAAATTTAACAAGTTGTTTCAATAAAATATGGATCACCTTCCACACATTTTAGAAAATTTATCTTTTTTTTTTCATTAAATTATGTTTTGGTCCACACGGCCGAAAATTAAATTCCATGCGTTTTGCATTTGGTGGAATTCTATGAATTTTTTTTTTATTTTCCAAAACTTTTGTCAGTGGAGTCAACGGGGCTAGAAATTCATTGAAGGGTCCCGAGAATCGAATGTGTGTACTCAATTATTTTTTGTAAAGTTGTAGACTTGTAGGGCAGCTACCGGAGTCGACACTCAACGCGTTGTAATGTTTGTTTACTGTCAATTTCATTGTTGGTCGTGTCCAACACGCTCAAGAATCCAATTCTGCATAAACACATAAAATTAAAGACTTAAAATAGAGTTTAAGTAATTAATAATTTAATTGGAAACAAATTAAAAAGGAGAATTTAATTATTGAATTCCACATTATGCTATTGAAAATTAAAAGAACAATTGTTGTCACCTCAGTCAATTAGATAATCACTACAAATCAGCAGCTATGGACAAAAACTTACAATTAGATAATCTGTAGTTACGAGTTTGATTTCAAATTCCCGGAGTTCTGTAAATATTAAGCACTACAAAACCAATCGATAGAGATCAAATTTCAAGCCATGAACTTGTATTGTCAGTAAACATCTAATCACTTTAGATATTTGTATTGTTTAATTAATTAATGATCACTATAAAATTACAGAGGTTGGCTGAATTCCCCTAAAATTAATTAATTTTACCGAAAGAGAATTATTAGACAGATCAAGCGTGTCTAGTTCTTTTGTTGTTTTCTGACAATCAATTTGGAAACTCTCCACTCAAGTTAATGTGTGAGAGATGAACATACTCCTAATGATGTTGATGGAAGAGGAATTTGGAAAATGTATGAGATATATAGAAGTTATATAATTAGAATTTTGAGGGGCCAAAGATTGTGACTCGATTTTTGCATATATTTGATTATTTCCACACTTGATTAGTTTTGAATGCTCAATGATAATGAGAGATTTGGAAGTCATAGTTTGGAAATATGAGATCTTCAATTGATATTAGATAAAAGAGAGTAGATGAGGAGATATTTCCAGTAAGTTGACAGAGAGATGTCATATCTTCCAAGTAAAATAC
>NW_006262201.1:28169750-28172454 GCF_000493195.1 Citrus x clementina | reverse complement strand
CAACACTTGTTTGGTTTTGAATGGTCCAAGAATGGCAAGTGACAATGAGACTTGGAAGTGATAGTTTGAAAAAGTGAGCTCTTCAATTGATATTAGATAAATGACAGTAAATGAGGATATATTTCCAGTAAGCTTATGGAGAGAGACATATCAAACTTGAAGTAAGAAGTCATATTTTCCAAGCACCAAAGACAATTTATTGTACCCGGAATATAATTATGGTCAATAAAAGAAAAAACTCTTGCAGATGCATCAACAGATTGGGTTGAAAAAATAATTAATCCTTTAGCTAATAACAATTAATGAATGCATAAAATCTTATATCTTTTAACATAAACATTAAATATTAATTTTATTAATAGTCACAACCTTAGGCAGGCATAATTTGGTCACGAAAACAATAAATCTATACGTTCTTAAAGACTATTTATTATAATAAGAAATCAATTAATATAATTTTTATAAGAGGAGAAGAGAGACTAAGTACCCTTCATCAAGAAAGGTACCATTGTGTCTAGAATATGATAGTCAATAGCGGAAAAATTAACATGAGCATAATTTATGACCAAATATTCTAAATCCTTGAAAAATTTAACAAGTTGTTTCAGTAAAATATGGATCAATTTCCACACATTTTAGAAATTTTATCTTCTTTTTTTTCATTAAATTATGTTTTGGTCCACACGGCCGAAAATTAAATTCCACGCGTTTTGCATTTGGTGGAATTCTATAAATTTTTTTTTTATTTTCCAAAACTTTTGTCGGTGGAGTCAACGGGGTTAGAAATTCATTGAAGGGTCCCGAGAATCGAATGTGTGTACTCAATTATTTTTTGTAAAGTTGTAGACTTGTAGGGCAGCTACCGGAGTCGACACTCAACGCGTTGTAATGTTTGTTTACTGTCAATTTCATTGTTGGTCGTGTCCAACACGCTCAAGAATCCAATTCTGCATAAACACATAAAATTAAAGACTTAAAATAGAGTTTAAGTAATTAATAATTTAATTGGAAACAAATTAAAAAGGAGAATTTAATTATTGAATTCCACATTATGCTATTGAAAATTAAAAGAACAATTGTTGTCACCTCAGTCAATTAGATAATCACTACAAATCAGCAGCTATGGACAAAAACTTACAATTAGATAATCTGTAGTTACGAGTTTGATTTCAAATTCCCGGAGTTCTGTAAATATTAAGCACTACAAAACCAATCGATAGAGATCAAATTTCAAGCCATGAACTTGTATTGTCAGTAAACATCTAATCACTTTAGATATTTGTATTGTTTAATTAATTAATGATCACTATAAAATTACAGAGGTTGGCTGAATTCCCCTAAAATTAATTAATTTTACCGAAAGAGAATTATTAGACAGATCAAGCGTGTCTAGTTCTTTTGTTGTTTTCTGACAATCAATTTGGAAACTCTCCACTCAAGTTAATGTGTGAGAGATGAACATACTCCTAATGATGTTGATGGAAGAGGAATTTGGAAAATGTATGAGATATATAGAAGTTATATAATTAGAATTTTGAGGGGCCAAAGATTGTGACTCGATTTTTGCATATATTTGATTATTTCCACACTTGATTAGTTTTGAATGCTCAAATGATAATGAGATTTGGAAGTCATAGTTTGGAAATATGAGATCTTCAATTGATATTAGATAAATGAGAGTAGATGAGGAGATATTTCCAGTAAGTTGACAGAGAGATGTCATATCTTCCAAGCACCAAAGACAATTTATTGTACCCGGAATATAATTATGGTCAATAAAAGAAAAAAAAACTCTTGCAGATGCATCAACTGATTGGGAAAAAATAATTCATCCTTTAGCTAATAACAATTAATGAATGCATAAAATCTTATATCTTTTAACATAAATATTAAATATTAATTTTATTAATAGTTGCAACGTTAGGCATGCATAATTTGGTCATGAAAACAATAAATCTATCCGTTCTTGAAGACTATTAACTATAACAAGAAATCAATTAATATAATTTTTATAAGAGGAGAAGAGAGACTAAGTACCCTTCATCAAAAAAGGTACCATTAAGTCTAGAATATGATAGTCAATGGCGGAAAAATTAACATGCACGTAATTTATGACCAAATATTCTAAATCCTTGAAAAATTTAACAAGTCGTTTCAGTAAAATATGGATCACCTTCCACACATTTTAAAAATCTTATCATTTTTTTCTTTTTTGTTAAATTATGTTTTGGTCCACACGGCCGAAAATTAAATTTTACGCGTTTTGCATTTGGTGGAATTCTATGTATTTTTTTTTATTTTACAAAACTTTAGTTGGCGGAGTCAACGGGGCTAGAAATTCATTGGTGCTTACCGGAGTCCACATGTTCTAATGTTTGTTTACTGTCAATTTCATTGTTGGTCGTGTCCAACACGCTCAAGAATCCAATTCTGCATAAACACATAAAATTAAAGACTTAAAACCGAGTTTAAGTAATTAATAATTTAACTTGAAACAAATTAAACAGGAGAATTTAATTATTGAATTCCACATTGTGCTATTGAAAATAAAAGAATTATTGTCACCTCAGTCAATTAGATAATCACTACAAATTAGCAGCTATGGACAGCAACTCGCAATTAGATAATCTGTATTACGAGTTTGATTTCAAATTCCCTGCATCATAGTTCAATAAATATTAAGCACTAAAATCAAAAGGTAGCA
>NW_006262201.1:28121722-28169650 GCF_000493195.1 Citrus x clementina | reverse complement strand
TTTGTTACGATTATTGTATTTAGTTTTTACTCGATTAAAACTCATAATTGATCAATCAAGATCATTCAGTTAAATTTAAACACTTTCATGCTATGAAAGCATCATTGCTAATGTAACAAAATGCTGAATAATATGTTAACACCATAAAATCTACCTTGATAGGGTTCTTGCCAGTGATCATCCTATTCCTTCAAGACAAATCACAAAGGCCACATTCAAGGAAGAAAACTTCCCTCTTTCAGCATATCACATCTGGTTAATTCTTCAATTTCCTGTACTAGAGCAGGGAAAAATCGTATGCATAAACAGCTTCAAATGAGGAAACTTCAATTATGGAGGCTAAAATGATGAAGAAATCGGTGGCATTCGCTCCGTGATCTTTGTTTTCAAACTCTGCAAGATTGGCAACAACTTTGTTCAAACAAACACTCATCTTTCGTTTCTCATAAAACCTCAAGAACTTCAGCCATCTCAGTACATCCTGTAATATTTAACGTAGCTGAAGCCCCCTTTCCTAATGAAGTTATGCTCTGACCTAATTGCCCTGACCCAATTGTCCTGACAGCATTATAATGACTGGCATGCAGCGCCATTAACTTTTCAATGTAGCTCTTGCTAGAAAGCTTTGGATTAATGATGACAAGTAATGTTGCACCCTTTTCATCAAGACAGGAGCAGGTTTTTGCAGATTAACAACCAGCCACTCATAATCTGACAAAGTAGCTTCAGATAATGGCTCCAAAAACTCACATCTGGCCAGAATTTCAGCCGGGAGTACTCCAGCAATTAAGTTAGTATCCAGACTTGGTTTACCCTCCAGAAGTTCTTCAGGCAACTTAACCAGAGTACTTTCAAGGGCAGAGGGAGATGCACCTGGGATTACCTCTTGCTTGAAAGGTAATGCTCTCGCTGTTTGCAAGCAGAATTCTATCCATTGATGGATTAACGGAGATGGACCTCCGACTCGCCCTCCAATTTGTTTTGTTTCAAGTCTTGAGGCAGCAGGGATTGCCTATAAAGAGAATACGAACTTATTAGTCACATTATCGTGTTTACTGATCGCTAATATGAAGGAGATAACAATGTGAATATCGAAGTAGAATGGCAGGCAGCTAGCACCAGACTTGGGAACAACAACAGCAACATTAGACATATGTTTGACAGCAGGAAGAACATCACTAATCCACCCAACAGCAACCCATACATCTCCAATTGCAAATGCCTTCAGATAGTGTGTACTGTCAAACAGTCGAACCTATGTAAAACCCAATAAACGCAGATATTGTAATATTGTTACCGGTATCGACAAAGATATTAGCATCTAAAACAAATTATTGTAGAAGATAAACAATGGGGAGGAGCATGGGCATTCTACATATTGTTAGACATCTTGAAGCCCCCATAATAGGATTGATCAAATGTTAGGTAACCTAAAAGATGCGACAACTATCTTTCATATTACATGTGCCCTTAACTCAAACCGGGCAAAGTATACAATTTCAATAACTAGAACTTATAGATGATTCTACTAGAATACTATGCACAGTAGATTTATAATATTCATAAATCAAAACCTATCATCGTTCACCTGAAAGACTCCTGAGTTGCACAAACCAATTTCACTACGCCATACCAAAACTTTATTGAACTTTCCAGGATCCACCTGATTGCACCTACTATCCCCCTTCATTACAGCTAATAACCACATAATTTAATTTTTTTGAAATTGGCATGCCAGACAAATTTGGTCAATTACAAACCTATTTCTGCCTAAAAATGCATCCATCAAAGGACACTGACTTCTTGTTGTCACTTCATTTTGTTAGTCTCTATTGCTCGCGCATTCACATTAAGGAAACGAACCAAATGGAGCCAATTTACCCACACCACATTATTATGGATTTTCATTGCTTTGGGTTTTTGTTAATTTAATGAGACAGAATCTCACATCCCTTGCCATTTCTTCAGCTAAATTTAGGAGCAAAAGCCTTTATTGCATCCATCTCAGGAGAGAACACCAACATATGTAGTAATATGTATGAAAAGGAAAAGACAACACTAACATATGCATTTATATGTATGAAAACGAGAAGAAAACACTAACATATGCATTCATATGTATGAAGAAGTAGACTTTTACAAACAAAATCAGTTGTCAGGCAATAACATGCAATGACCAGATATCATTTCTGTAAGAGTACCTGGTTTGCCAGTAATGCCAGATTCTGCTGAACAGCAATCTTCCCACCAGCAACTTGCGAATCAATATCGTTTGAATTGTATGATGCTCCCCTATACTTCAAAACTGAACCAATAACCTCTCGGGGAGAATTAACCATTGAAATTCTTCCTGCGAGCTCAGGCTGCCACAGATCTTTCCAGTCCTACAATACATTTTCATTAATCATGTTATTGTGCATAGAATGCAGATCTCTCAAAACAGCATCAACAAATTTCTCATTCTAATTTCCAGTGTGAACAAATTGTGCAATGACCAGAGCATCTCAAAATAAATAACAACTCTAAAGCCTAATCCTTCCTGTTCCAAGCAGGCACATGTTGAAAATGAGGAAAAAAAAAGAGCCATCAAATGCCCCCAAAAAACTACCATTTGGCAGTTCATTTCAGAAAACAACTTCGAACAAGATCTTACTAATTGATGCCCAAATAAACTTCGCCTCATCATTTCTACATGTCACAATGAACAACATTTAAACATTAATAAACAGGATCAAACCAGTTTTATTATGTTTTTGGAAGTACTGATAGTCTCACACTAAGATGATGAGGAACCGCAAAATTATTTGACTAAAGATGTTACTTTTTATTGTTAGAGCGGTGAAATTTTTATTTTAATTATGAGAAGCAGATATCCAGTGGGGATTATATAAAGGTTGAGAGATATCTTGGTATAAAAAAGGGGAAAAAGAATGAAGATCCCCTGTCCTTAATCATTTAAATTTTGACCATTTTCGAGACAAAACTTGACTACAGAATAATAAACTACTGAACTGTTTTCTCCCCATATTCTTTATTTTGAGATATCTTCTCCAAGGTAACCCACGTATCAAAGCATACTTCATACATTGGAAAAATTCTCCATCATTACAGATGATAATTTGATTTGTGAGACATGAGACACACTGTGTGTTTGTTTTAACATCAAGTTTGTTGGCTATGCTAAGCGACATTGACAGTGTTCCGTGACAATATTCAGCTCAAGATTCTGCAACTTTTTGGGTCAAACTGAACATAATTGAAAAAATAATGATCAACCTACAATAGGGATTAGTAGTTAGACCAATTGCTCAATCTTAGGCAAGAAAAATTCAGTGCTACTGACTGTCCGTCCCATTTTGAAGTGCTCATGTCGCATTGTGACGTCAGTTAGCAGGTTTCAGTGGCATTGACCAAATTTATTAATTGCATCGAGCAGGAGGTTAACTGGACTTTCCTAGGATCCTGGATGATGTCTACTCTGTGGCCTTAGAAATTGGAAGTTACCCCCACCTTCATAACTCCCTAGACATTTTAATGGATATTTTAATTGGCAGTCAATAGGTTCTCACGGTTATAGTATCTTAAGCTCTGATATTAACCCTGATTACCATCCAATCGCAATTTTGAATGAAAATAATTTTTAGAAAATGAATTTTAACTTTCTTCAATTATTAAACAGTTTACAGACATTTGACAAATTTGAAAACACTTCATCAATCGAAAGTTAAAATTAGAGATGGAAGATAGGTGCTACAGCTAATGGGAACATTAATTCCTGTCCCTCATCACACTTTATTTTGGGTCTAATAATTTTACGGCAGCATTGACCACTTACAAATGTGTGGCAAAATAAATAATTAAGTGCATAAACTGTTAGCTAATTTTCTTGATATATACAGCTAAAGCAGTTGTTCCCCTTTTAAAAAAAAAAATGTTAAACAAGGAGGGGCTGGCTTCAAATATTTGAATAGGCATCTCCGCCGTACCTCAAACAAATCTGTCATTATTTGTGCCATGAAACATGTTTCGGCCGTCAAAGTCATGAGAGGGTTGATGACGCTACTACGTATGATGACACACCAGCCGACAGTGTAGTAACAGCTCAAAAACAAAATCTACCAAAATCAACGAAAGTTAATAAAAATTTATTTTATTAATAAAAATAAATAAATAAAACTTATTATTTTTGGAGACGTGTGTAGTTGAGTCTGTGGACTGAAATGGAAAATATGAAGAGGTTCAGAGTCGTTGTGCAGATTGACTTCAGTTAAATGGGTCTAGTAGATATTTTATGCTGACGTGGCACGAATTAGTTATAATCTGTTACAACGTTTCCAGAAACATCAGTATAAATAGAAGCTTATGAGCAGTGCCTGTTGTACGATCCTTTTTCTTCTTCAGTTGTTCGTCAATTTGCATAGAATCTGTTTCATTGTGATCTGTACAAAGTCTTCTGTAAATCCACTTACGTTTGATTAGTTGTTGATCACTAACGAAGTAAATTTTTCCTTCAAATCTTGCTGGTTCGTGCCCTTGTTTCAGTTCTGGATTTTTCTTTAGTTCTGGTTTCGATTTGAAAAGGACTCAATAGACTCAGCATTATTCAACGACACTCTGACCATGGAGTACCGTAATCATAGTCTGATTTTAAGAAAATTATAACTTATTTTAAATAGCGCCACAATATAATTCTAAATATTTAAAAGGAAAACATTATCCACCTGGAACGACTTCAAGTCCAAAGTAAAAGACAAGAGTGGCTCCCCGCAATTTTCTTGTTTTCCGTATATTTTCTCTTTTTCTTTTTTAAAATCTTTTGACGCATGCATAATCTACCCTTGTTTATTATCTCTACTTTGCTCTGCTCAAGTCCATTTTTTTTCAAATATTATTTTAAATAATAAATTGAATAAAAGTACATTTGTGTAATTAATTAGTATCTGAGGGGGGCATATTTGGTGTAGTGTTATGCTATGTAAGACGCAGCTATTATATCACACATACGCATATAATTAAGCATTTGTTATTATAGCAAAGATCCATAGCATGAAAGCGAATAAATTTAACTAAATGATTAATTAATCAATTAAGTTTCATGAGCTTTAATCGAGTTAAAACCAAGTACAAACATCGTTAACAAATTCTGAAATTTAGTAAATTAAAAAAAAAAAAAACTAATTCAAGTAATATGTAGTTTTTACATGTTGATCAGCAGAATACAACATTACATTTTGTCATTGACAATATTGCATACCAGTCATCTAAAGCATTACCTCACGAGGTTTTATGAGAAACGAAAGATAAGTGTTTGCTTTGAACAATTAAAGTTGCTGCTACCAACCTCCCCGAAGACCAAGAAGACGGAACAGGAAGCTAATGCATCAATGTCTTCTTCATTACAGCTGCTGCGTAGTTAGGTGCAGTTTCCTCATTTGAAGCTGTCTATACATAGGCTTTCCCCCTGCTTATGTACAAATAAATGAACAGCCTTGAAGCTTTATTATTCGCAACAAAAGGGGTTACCAATTGGAGAAGACTTTACAGAGTTTCTCTCACACTCTCTCTCTCTCAATTTCATCTAGAAGTCCCTCCAAAAGCATCTCCCAAAACAGTTAGTCATCTTTTATACTCTGTTTTCTAGAAACAGAGTCCTAACTAAATTAATTGACTGTACAGTGCATTTCAACATAGCATATTTAACCGTTAACCGTCTTCTGAGTTATCATCAACAAATTCATTCATATTTCTCCAGTCTTACGGACGATATCATATGTTTAATAATGAATGAATAGTCTTGGATCAGTTTTTGCAGCAAATTCACATCATAGTTTTGATTCTTTAGATATGAATTCATCACATTACCGAAAAGAATATGCGCTAAAAAATGATTCCAAGACTATTTGACTACCAAAAGCTGCTGTCAGAGTGCACTGAAAGTTTCCGTAGGATACTTTGCGGTTGTTTATTATGTTATGATGCGCATATAATTCCCAAATTTTGACTCCTCTCAGCAAAAAATATATCAAAGTTTAGATTATGTGTTCGAGCTTTAATAAATGCCTGAGTTAATAATAATAACAACAATAATAATAAACTAAAAAGCAAAATTACTATTGAATGATCGGGAAAAAAAAATTTGAAAACGTGTGAACTCCAGTAACCACCCCACAAATTCAGTGGCGAATTTTGGAGAGGGCAAGGCCGGGCTTCTCAGAAAAAAAATTATTTAGTTACAAAATTTCCTTTATTGAAACCTATATAAAAATTTTTATATTAATTAGTTATGCTGCCTCTTCAATTATCATCAAATTCTTGTCTGTTCATCATTTTGTGAATAAATATGTGTCTAAATTATTTTAAATAATGTTTAGAACAAATATTTTGAGAGGTAAAGCTTATTTTGTCGCGCATTATTAGGTGCATCTATAATTTCTTATTTACAAAATTATATTGTACGATAAAAATGTATTGAATTAGGGGGGGGAAAAAGTTCAGCTCACTCGAAAACGAAAAATGCTATTAGCTTCGCCACTGCACAAATCTAGAATAATAATTATTCCTTAATTATCATGCTGGGGATCCTTTAATTTCTAGCCGTATTGACTGCACCAGGTAAAGCTTTGTAAAATAATATTATTTTTACCGCACAACTGATCAAGAATTTTATTTTGTTAACTAATCAATTGCAAAGCATATATAGGTGTTGAACGGTACACAAGATTGGAAAAAAAATCTTAAAAAACGTGCGGATTCGGGTAGCCACACCAGAATCTTTTAATTTTAAGATAACAAGTTCCCCTTCTCGTTTTTTTTTTTTTAAATAAATAAGCTTATAACAATTTTAAAATAATGACTCATTTGTAGAAGAATTTATGATTTCCCATTAATATTAATATTGAAGTGGGGTGGGTGTCAAATCTCAATTGCTTGAAGAATTTATTTATTATTATTAATATTGTTAATATTGAAGTGGGATGGGTAACGGACCAGCGTTTCACTCAATTCGTGGCGAATTAAATATTACCATCCAAGGTAGAATTGTGGAAAATTAAAGCAAAATGACAAATATGGAAAGGAAGGCTGAAAGTAAGGCATGACGAAAGTCTTTGAGAAGGCTGAAGACTACCAAAGAAGACAACTGAAAGCTAGCTGGGGCCTGAGTGTATAAATTGTTAGATGTGTTTGTTATAAATAACATAGAGCCCTTTTGTTATTTATAGTTATAGAGAAAGAGAGAATGTGTGTTTTTTAATAGTTAGAGATATAGCTAGAATGGGTGGTTCAAAATTCAAAATGGTGACAATGTTAGTTCTCGTATTAATAATATTAGAAGAGGGCGCCGGGGGGTGGGGGGGGTGGAGTGAGGGATGTTTGGAGCATGAGGAATTTGATCTTTTGTGGCTTAAACATTTCTTCAATTCCCCTTATAGACTTCAAAACTGGGTAGATGAACAAAGGGAAAGGGTTGACTGCAGCAACTCCACAGGCCGAGTGGTACAACTACACCTTGGTCTTACTAGGAATATCGATCTGGGAGAGTGGTATCTGAATGCTTCTCTATTTACTTCCTTTCAACAACTTGGTAACAAAATAGCCGGCTGCATGCGTGGAGAATGAAGGTCCTTCATTTAATTTAATTTACTTCATTTCTCCCTCCTAATTAATGTCTATAATCATTAGGAGGAACAAGGGATTTTATTAACTCAAATGTATCTAATGGAGCTCATTCTTTGGTTTTACTTGCAGGTCTAGAAGCAGGTGTCATCTAACAGCTGCTTTGATAATTTCCCACCCCTTCATCTTTGATGGAAAGATGAAATAAAAACAAAATGGTGAAAATGGTATTAGTACCTGAGGCTATGTAATCTAATTCAAAAACTGCACCATCAAAACGATTACATAAGTCTCAGAAGAATCAAATATCAGTTTGCAAAATATCAATTGCTGGAGGTTTGATTCTAACTTCCGCTCTTCATTTTTATGGGTATGTTGTGTTGTACTTGCATACGAAAATCATATTTTAGTTTACTTACACTTAACGCTTGGATTAAAGTTTTAGAGGGGGGGATTGAAGAAGACTAGAACAACATAAAAAAAAAAAAAAAGAGTTGAGCGAGTGCAGGTTTTGTCTTCATTTAAGGAGCTCTTTATAAATTTTAGGATTTTTTTCCTGAGAAAATTTATGCGAACTCATTATTTGCTTCTTTTCTGAAGGGACACATGCAACCGAAAGTATATTCTTGAATTCTCCAGGATAAGAGACATACGTTTAGATTCTGGAGCATTTAAAACAATGTCAAATTTTAGATTGCTGAAATTTTATATATCCGAGTATGATGGTGTTCTAATTATAAGCTCCAGGGTGTAACTTCACTGAGGTTTAGAATGCCTTCCTATAGCCACTTGGGCTTGTAGCCCAGTGGTGAATCATTGCCCTCAAAGTTAAGCATGACTATGAGGGCAATGGTTCGAGTCCCCACGGACTCAACCTCCCTCAATTAAATATAATTGTATGGAGACTTCTTACAACGTCTTTCTCCCTTGCGCAATGGGAGTGGAGTAGAGACATCCCTCCTCTGTGAGGGGTATTTGGATGGGCATGTACTTCATAGAATAAAAATGTAATAATATAAGTCACATGTATATATCTGATTGTAAATATCAGTGTAATGACCTGCTGTCATAGCAGTTGTATATATCTCTGTGTAATACAGTAACCAACTGATGCTTAATCAGTTTCAAAAAAAAAAAATGCCTTCCTATAGAATTGAGAAATCTCCATTGGCATAAATATCTTTTGAAAATACTGACATCAGATTTTGAATTGGAGAACCTGATTGGACTCAGCTTGCCTTGTAGTAAGGTTAAGCAAATTTGGAAAAGAGAAAAGGTATAATGTATTACTATTACCAAAATATCTATTTTTCTTTCTTTAAGTATTTATAATGAATAACTTTGAAATTCAATGATGCTCATTTAGTATAGTTATGTATCTTTGGTTATAGGAAGCTGTCAAGTTAAAATCTATAGACCTTCACCACCCCTCTATCTCAATAGGATCCCAGAAATACTAAATCTTAAAAAATAAATCTTTCAAATTGTGAAAGCATGCTTACGTTACCCCCGTATATCCACAATTTCAACTAGCTGAGTATGTTGTGTTTCATGGGATGCAAAATTCATTTTGTTTCTCATGAAAGGATTGACTTGTCCGGATGTATTAGGGTTAATAAACCAACTAATCCCATAATTTGTTGATGTAGGGTCCTAACAAATTATTGCAGTAGATTGTAGATCAGTGCACTATTCGAAAACGTATTTGATCCACACAGTGAAGTGGATATTGGACCAATTTGATGATAATGAATTTCTTTCAATCTCAATCTTTTTTCTTTTTAGCAACATGACTAGTCATTGCGCAAATTCAAACTCTGACAATAATTTCTCAATCGGTTTCTAAGATGATGACCATGCATGTATATGTATATGCGTGTGTATATGTGTGCGTGTGTAGAGAGAGAGAGAGAGATCACACGTGCGTGATTTCCTTTTGCCAATAGGATATGCAGAGAGCTTGATCTTACCCAATAGCGAAACAAACTTCCTAATAAGTGAAGGTTAGTATAAATACTTACACTTTCATGTTATTTTGTTCATCAGTAGCTTGATTATTTTATATGCGTCTTCGATTTTAATTTTCTTTCCCTATAATCGCTATTATCTTTGAACTGGTCATGATTTGCCTATAAGATTTCTCATGTTGTTTTGAGGTGCAATGGATTTTGAATTTAGTGACGAGCAGTGGAAGCCAGAAGGCAAATTATGAAAATGGATAAAGATCTATAATTAGCTGTTATGGGATGTCACATATCATATTGATGGTAACATTATATATATGTACATATAATTAATGGGGTTGGCTCACGAGCCCATTAATAATCATATATTAGCTTAAATACTTCAAACAATGTACCATGAAGCAATTTCACAAAGACTTGTTAGCTTATGTTGAGCTTTATTGAATCAGTAGTTCACAGTTCAATAAAATGCAGGTTTGCTATTTAACGTACATGGTTATGGTGTGTGCATTCTTCATAAGGCTAACTACTAATTTATCAATGAAACTTGAAAAATGTAACAGAGGGATGTCGATAACAGCCGCAAAACACTGAGATTGAAAATCAGGGCTACTAAATTCTATTAAAAGCTCTTAAAATAGACAGCGATCATCCTTAATCGCAAAGTTATGCACTAATAGAACTATTGACTACTTATCTTTAGCAGAAGGTATATTTTTAACTACAGCTTTCTGCTTTGTTCTAAGAACTAGGCAAAAGTGGTATATCTTCAATCCAATCAACATATATACCACGTATCTTCCTCTTCACTTCTGTCTATTTTGATTTGCACTTTATATCCTGCACTTGCTGCTTAGAAATAGTCTTAGTCTGGACATTGAAAGTAGAAAAAGTACTTGAAACAATCATTGGCACAGCCCGAGATTCCATTGAATCGTGGACTCCAAGCTTTCATAGTTCTATAAAGAAAATGACATAACTTCATACAACTGGCATTCTGCTTTTAACATTTGCACAACCTGAGCGAGTTAGCCAGCCCCTTGTCGCGTTCCCATTGAATAGACCTACTTTTGTTATCCACAGAAGATCCACCACTCAAAATGTTTATCACCAGGCTATTCTTAAACTAAGCCTAAACTGAGTAGAAACTTCCGCACATCTCTCAGCATTTACATGAAGAAATCGACAACTATCCTCATCTCTCAGCACATCTCTCAGCATTCTACAAAGTTGCATTTCACTAAGCAATCTATCCTCTCCATTCCTAGCAAAGTGACATTGATTCCCGTATTTGTAATCGCCTAACTTGGGTTTTGGGCATAGCGTGGTCTTAAAATTACCACCCAATACTTTGTTCAGTGCCATTGGCATCCACAAGCTCTAGCCCTGTTAGCTGAATCATATTCAATGGGACAGTGAGGCAGCATTTCACTAACTTATTCAATTTGACTACTTATATTGACGCAAAAATAAACTAACATCATACTAACTGTTGTACCTTGCAAGCTATGTTGATATGATTTTTTTATTTGTATTATGAAAAATCTATTATATTTTTAATAATTTTGTCAAAATTATTATTTAAAATTTATATTTATTATATATTATTAACTCTTATTTCATAATTATAGTTTTTTTTTCTACAGCAGCTGTAGCTTAAAAACTGCAACACTTCAATCCTAAACAGGACCTATATTGACTCACAATAATCTAAAACTGTTCAGTTGTGAACTAATTACTATTGATAAATCTTTCTAATAACAATCTTTCTAGCCATATTCCTCATTGCTTAGACAAGGAAACTTTTTTGATTGAGAGGGGATTGAAACAAGGGAAAAAAAAATATGAGTTTTGACTTTTATCAGATAGTTGATTGATAATAAAAGGGAAAAATCATTTTTCATCCTTAGAGTTTAATGCAATAGCTCATTTTATCCCTACTTTTCAAACAATAGCCTAAAATATCTTTCCATTAACTCACCATTAGTGTAAAATCGTTAACCAGTAATTCATTGAGGGCAAAATAGGATTTTTCATTAAAGCGATACAAACTATATTAAAATAATTTTTTTACACAATTAAATAACACTACAAAGTATGCAAAATTCATTAACTTTTTTCTTAAATGAAATCAACGATGATATAGTTTGATATCGCCATTGAATAATTGTCATAAGGAACAAACTGTAATTAAAACAATATCTTTAAATCATTGGAAGAAAAACTCAAAAATGCCACCAATTTTTATGTGCTTGCATGTGCTGAATATCTTCTTTATCTTCAATTCAATTCAAGCCATTTTACAATGCAATTAGAGAGTATACTTATATGAATAAGAAAATTGTGATATTTTTGGTACTTAGATCTAGGGTTTATAGGGCTTTCATGTTGCCAAAATAGAAATAAGTGAAAAAAGAATTGCTTGAAATATAATTTTTTCATCTTTTTTGGCATTTCTTATTTAGTGGGATTAGATAAAATAATTTTTAGTTATATATCAATTTTTATTTATTTTTCTAATTTTCTCTTTGATAGAAAATCATTTTTTACCCTTAATGAATTACTAACAAACGCCATTCAACTAATAATGAGTTAACATAATGATATTTTGGGCTATTATTTAAAAAATAAAAATGAAATGAGCTATTCTATGAAACTTAGGTAAGAGAAAGTATAGAAATATAATTTTGTCCATTGGATAGTTAGAAAATACACCCAGGCCAGGCCCCAAGTCTTTCAATTTTCTTCCTTTTTACCATATTTATCGTTCTGTTATAAATTTCCACAATTCTACCTTTTTTGTAAACACGATTCATCACATTCCCCACGGATCATGCTTTCAAATTAATTCCTTTCAATATTTACCACTGTTTCAAGTTTCAAAATCATATGCTATTATTATATCGCAACAAGCCCGAAAATTCATAAACTTTAATATATAAATCAATTGATTCAGTTAATTATTTATTCATATTGCAAAGATCACTTCTATCAATCATAGTTTTCAGTGATGTTCACACAATCCTAACTATACTTAGCAACTGAGATTTAATCAACTATTTTAGAGATATTTACCTTGATGTTCGGGCCAGGTAGGTTGAGGAAATCATGCAATATCTTCCACATATTTTAGAAATCTTATTTGATTGATAGAGGATTGAAACAAGATAACAAGATTGAATTTTGAGTTTTATCATTTAGTTGGCGGTCAAGAAAATATGCAAATATAATTTTACCCTTTGAACTGTTAAAACCAATAGAGAGGTAACGATGTTTAAAAGATAAATTAAAGTTTTGATATTTTTAAGAAATGAATTAAAGATTGTTATGGAGTAAATTGATGATTACCCTTATAAAAAAAAGTAATCTAATAATTAATACACGCAGGCTAGGCCCGAAGTCTTTTAATTTTCTTCCTTTCTTTCCGTACTTGTCGTTGGGTTGTAAATTTCCACAATTCTACCTTTTTTGTGCACGTGAATCATGACATACCCCGTGAGTCATGATTTCAAGTTATAATTCCTTTCAATGTTTGCCACGGTTTCAAGTTTCAAAATCACATAGTTATACATCATAACAAGTCTGAAAATTCATAAATAATCAATAATATATAAATTTAATCATCAATTGAATCAGTCCATTATTTATTCATATTGCAAGCATCACCCCTATCATTCATATTTTTCACTTTTTAGTTATGTTCACAAAATCCTAACCATACTAAGCAATTGAGATTTGATCAAATACACTTTGATAACATATTTTAAAAAACATAAATTCTTCTATAAAAAGTCATTTTTGTGGGGGTTAATTTCCGTAGCTTTCTATTAGTTAATTTTTTCCACCTATTTTTAATGAAATTAGACATGTTTACCTTTATATGTGGGGCAAGTAATTTTAGTGAATCATGAATCACCTTCCACACATTTTAGAAATCTTATCTTTTTTTAATTTTATACTTTTTCTTTAATTTACATCTTAGTTCACATGACCAACAACAAGATCAAATAACGGTTAGTGTACGTCTAAACATATTGGGCAAATGCCTTCAACTCCCTACAGTTTGGCTCAAAATCTCACCAGATTCCTATAGTTTGTAAAATATCCCAGCACACCCTTCCTTCTAACTTTTTTGGTATCTTTTATAGTTTTATCTCTAATGAATTTGGATAATTCAAATAAATTACATTAATTCATATATATCATGCAAATACGGATCTTGTATTTTTTCCCCGAGAACCTGATTGAATGATTTTCAAATAATTTTATTTGGCTGATCATCTAAGTTTGAATCTTGGGCCGAGGAGGTAGGGGCTTAAAATTTGATTGTGCACTAACCATCTTTCTACCTTTTAAATAATGATTATTATTTACACAAGGGATTTGTTATGGTTAATTATTTTTACAATAATTAAAAAAATTATTTTTCGCTATCATTCAAATTTACACAATAACTTGTATTCACGTAAAACACATTTTCTATAAGTGAAAATTTTGAATACCGATGGAAAATAATTTTTATTAGGAATATTAATGTTAATAATTGATTTTCTAAATTAAATTAGAAAAATTTGAAGCATTTCTTCATTTAATATAATTTATTGTTGATTAGCATATAAACATACAAAACATAATCAATCTAGTGTTGATTAGTATATATAAAAAAATTAATTTTCTATATGAGTGAAATTGTTAATCTGCGGGCATAGACTATGATCCCGCCTTTTGATTTATCATCCCCGTGGATAATGCATTCTGTTTCCGCATTCACTTGCATAATCAGCCTCTTGAAGGAGTAACGACGTCGTAAAACTCAAGAACAAGGATTTGTTATTTGAACTTTTAACTTCAATCCACTTCATTTCTTATAAATGGATCAAATTAACTTGAAAAGAATATGCCTCTCCGTGATCATGTCCGATTGAGCTATGACTACATTGTTTTCTCATGATTCAATTAAACTATAAATACATTATTTTCTTAATCTTGTAGTTCACTGTACAGATTGGAATTTGGTGAGGTAGCTAGCCTAGTTCTAAAATCTAAAAGCTAGTTTACCCCTCTAAAATGTGAATTTGTATGTTTGCTTTCTTGATCATTTAGTCTGAAAAACTAAACCTGATATTGGTATGGCAGATTAATTGATTTATGAAAAATCATTGAAAATGTGAGGTGCTCGGAAATACTGCTACAATTTTCATAACGAAATTTTATTTCTTAAGCAAACATAATTGATACTTGAGAATTTTAACGAAGAAAAAAGTAATGAAAGTAACATTTTTTTTGTAATTACATGAAATTATTACTCAAATTACAACTCATATTACATGATAATATAACTGATATTTACAAATCATACTATTATTAGGATCAAATTACATCAATACTTATGGAGCTCTACCCAGATTTTAACCCTCACTAATATTCGAGGGATGTTTACTCCACTCACACTTGGGTAAGAGAAAAGAGTACATTTACTTAATTATACAATATAATTAAGGAAGGAAACATGAGACTATAACTGATATTTACAAATCAGACTATTATTAGGACCAACTTACATCAATACTTATTGAGCTCTGCCCAAGTTTTAACCCTCGCTAATATTCGAAGGATGTCTACTCCACTCACACTTGGGTAAGAGAGAATATTATCTTTATTCAATTATACAATGTAATTAAAGAATGAAATACCCCCACACTGCGCTTGTGGGTTCAAACTATTGCCCTCCAAGTTGGAGGGTAGCAGCCCTAACCACTCAGCCTTCTAATGAAACTAACATGTTAATTTCAATGATTAAATCTCCTGAGAATAATGTTATGTACAACAAAATAGTAACGAAAAGTCATCCATATTTCAATAAAGATAAAACCACCAGTGTCGCCAACGAGGGTTCACATATACAACACCGACGATTCCCAATATCACAATTATATAGAATGTTGTAAAAGTGATATAAAAGCTCTCCATGTCAATTAAATTATCATCTTGTCCGCTGCTAGTTGTGAAGCTTAGAGATGGCAAACTCAACATAGTGAACCGGCAGTGTTTTGGGCTTGTTGTTGCATTTAAATGTCACGAGACAAGCACGTGTTTTCACTTATAATTCATAAGCTTCAAAACGGCATTTGGTTGAAGTCGTTTTGGCTATCATTTAAGCAACACGCGTGACGAACATGTGAGCAGTTCTTTAACCAAGTTCGTTAAAGCCGTTATGCACGTGTCGTTAGTCTGCTCAATCTGGGTTTGCTAGTTTGTCACTGACGCAGTTATGAAGCTGGCTAACGAAGCAGATTGGGGTCATCACTGTTAACAAACTAGACAGAGATTGAAGAGAGAGAGGGTCATAGCTTATTCTCTGAAATCTCTTTTGTTATCTTTGTAAAAAGATTCTTCTTTGATCATTAATATAATCTCACTGGAAAGCTTCTCCCTTGGTGTTCGTTGTGTCATTCTTGGGTTCTTTGGCTGTGTTTGTTCCAATTATAGGTTTATATTCATTAAACTTGTTTCTTGATTCTGATTAATTATTCTTGCTAAAGATTTGATTGTTTCTGGATTCAATCATAAGTTGTGCGTATCGTATTGATATGTTCAAGATCAAGGGCAGTGTTTGATCTCGCTAGGTTAATAAGAAGGTCAACTCACTACACTAGTTGAAGCTTCCGCCATAGTTCCAAACGGTCCATTTTCATTCCAGCTCTTACATTGTGCTGTTTTATTGTGAAATTTCAAAAAAGAGATGGAGAAATAGTTTTTTTCTTAAGTTGTCGCCAATGTATTGATAAGGTTAGGAGTCAGTATACATTCAGCTGTTGTATGCTTAAATCAGGCTATGTGGCAATGTGGATCAATATGAATGGTTGTGTGTGGCTTTATTAAGACAATCAAATGGCTATATTTACGGCAAGATATCTAAAGATTTTTTTTCTTATGAATAGAATGTTTGATGGTAAATGGAAGTAAACAGGGAATCAAGGTTTGCATCATTTTCACTTCTTAGAGCACCAGGCTACAGTAAACATTTGCAAGTTTAAGGCTGCAATCAATGAGCAGATCAACTGGCTTCAGTCTATTGTATGTTGCTGTCTCTTAGAAATTCTTTTTTCTATATCATTTTATTTTCTTTTTGTCTTTATATCAGTTGAGATATTACTTGTCTTTCTGGGTTTGTGTTATAGTGTGGAATTCAACGTGCTCTATGTACCACACCATGTATGCATATAAAGCCTAGTATAATGTTGCTCTCAAGAGCCCTGCCTAGTAATTACTTATGAGTCATATTTTTCCTAATTTTGTCAGTACTTGTACTTATGTATCAACCGATGAGTAATGTCGTAATCAGAATTTTCACGGGGTAATTGGGGAATATTGCCCCCTTCAGAGTTTAAAAAGCTAGAGAATGGAGACTTTTCGTATTTTATGGTACCATAGTATGCCCCGTCTGCCTTTCTTAATGAGAAAGTACCAGATTCTCCTTCAATTTAATTTTTTTTTGTTCCAGGCCAAAATCAGAAAATTTTCTTCTCACAAGCCATACTCTGTTCTTAATGAACATTAAGTGGCAGTTCAAAACATGGATCCTCATAGTCAATTGTGTCGATGGTACGTGGGTGTGTCTGACATTTTTATTAGTAATTTTAATAGTCCCTTGAGAAATTCTTCTATTAACAAAAATAATTTGTCCAAAAATAATCTTTCTACTCACAGGCCATGATCTGTTCTTGATGAAGATAAGTTGGTTGTTCAAAATGTGGATCCTCAAATCAAAATGGCAAAATTTTTTCATGAGTGATTCTTTAATTAAACAGGTGATCTTAGATTCCATTTCTTGTGTCTGTAACATGTGGGTGTGACTGACATTTAAGGAACAATTACAGCAGTACCCCGAGAGAATACAAAATATATTCAACCACTAAATTAAAAGTCAATTTACTTATTTATTTTTTTATTTTATTCCATCTTATTCAAATTTTATAAAACTAGTGGGTGTGTTGTAACTAATCTTTTTTGTCCCCTCGAAATAACTGATAATACTTTAATCACCGAATGTTTAACAGACTCGTAACGTAATTACCACGTCAAACAAACACGTAGTCTCAGCAGTGAACTACAACCGCATACCCGATACATATATAGAACAGTATGAAGCGGTGGAGTTAAAGCAAAGCGTTTAAGAAGTGATTTAAGCTGATGCAAGCGTAAAGTATAAGAAGAATAAAACAACATCCTTTTACCGTAGCCAACAAAAAATTGGAGCTTTCTAGTAAGTTATTCAATTCAAAAGGTTCTGAGCTGTGCCATTTGGCTTTCGAATTTGGTCAACAAAAGTCTAGCATGCTCTGTTCAAACTTATAATTTTCAAGAAGCTGTCAGCCACACCGCTCACAAGACCGCCACTAAGAAGCTTATAGTACAGGTAAGTAATCAAAGTTGGGAAAATCTTGAGTTAGCATTCATTTCTATCAAGATAAAACAAACACTATAAATAAATTAGAAATTCATTTACTAGGCTTCAAATTTTAATACACGCAGAAGCTCTGCATTGCCGACCCCAGCCTGGAACTTATCTTTGGTCAACCAAGCTCTGCGTTTGTCCCAGTGAATGATCTAAGTACTCTACCTAAAAATTGTTAAAGACAATAACCAAAATCAAGCACATTGCTGAATTATGCATAGCAAATTTACTGCCAAACACTAACAACATCCTATTACCAGCATTCCCAAACTGACCCTTAAACACATTCATCAAAAACACAAAACAAGACCGCCACTAAGAAGCTAATAGTACAGGTAAGTAATTAAAGTTGAGAAAATGTATGAATACCTTGAAGATAGAAGCCCAATAGTAATCATATCGACGGCGAAATTTACTTGCTTCAAATGGATAAAACACACGCTTCGCCTTATAATTCAACACTCCAAGTTCACAAACCTTTGATGACCTTATATCAACACCTGCAAAATCATTCAAAAAAAATTCAAAAATTAATAAAATTTTTGAGCTTCATAAATGGAAAAAAATTGAAAATTTTAAAAAAGCTTACTGCTGGCACTATCTTGCACTGGGAAGGGACAAAAATGGAACTCGAAACTGATGATTCGCCGAATAAAACAGTAACGATCTCGATCAAAAATGCCAACGAAAAGAAAGTTAAAATTGGGAAAATGAGGGTTAAGATCAAGCGCATGGGTGTGAAGTTAAAACCCTTCTAAGGCCTTTCATCGTAAGGCGGCATTTCAACGGAATCATCCATGGTGGGGTGTTATCGTAAATTTAAGGGAATTTAGGGGTTGTCTTGATATTTTGTGACACCGGAATCATTATCTGGTGATCAGATATATTTTCCTTTAAGAAGGAACAAAAGAGAACAAGAGCTTATTTATTTATTTGGCGGGGGTGGTCAAAAGCTTTTAATGGTCAAATGAAAGAAAATGAGAGTCAGTGGGTCCGGGTCGGTCTTGTAACGGTTTGATCATTTGCTTTATGTGGAATCCGACGGCCCGGTTTACAAGTGCACGGAAAAATGTTAAATTAATATATAAAAATAAAATAAAATCTTCTTGAAGGCAATGGCCAATGGAAAAATTCTTTGAAGAGCATACTCTGTTTGACTTAGTTTGGTTTGCAATATAAAGAATTAAAAATTAAGTTTCAAAATATAGAATAGACCAGAAAATATTGATTTTTTTTTATTAAGGCGTAAGAAGTGAAAATAATTTAATAATTATTAAAATAGGTTTACCGAAAACTCAAAAATATAATTAAACTATCAAGAAGAAATTCATAGCTCAAAAGTTGTGCCATTAATTAGCACTAGTGCAAATTCTTGGTAACTTGTATTTACATATTATACTCACTAGTTATGTTACTTCCAATATACAAAAGAGAATCTCTTTTATTGTACATTTGCATCCACATGAACTCATTTTTTAATTAGAGTGGGACTATTAGCACCCTGTAATTTTCTGTTCAAACCCCTTTTCTATCAAAATCTATTTTAATTCCTAAAATATCCTTTTTCTTTTTTCAGCTTTTTTTTATTCAAAAAGAAAAACAATTCAGTTTCTTCCAAATAACTCCAATTACAAATATTGTTTTTATAAATTTTTGAATTATTAAATCATACATATTTTACTCAAAAAAATCAAATACATGTATGAATTAAGTAGAATTAAAGTGGACTCAAATAGCTATTATTTATTTTTTAAAAATAAAAATAAGTTCAGAAAGTTTTGTAAATGAAAAATAAGTCTACAAAACTTATTATTAGAAAGTTTTGTAAATTAAAGTGGACTCAAATAACTATTATTTATTTTTTAAAATTAAAAATAAGTTTTGTAAATCTCTCAAGAAAAAGTTGTTTGTGAGGAAACAAAAATTGTAAAAGACTTTGGTGTAGTTGCACGGGTGTAAAGAGTTGAAAAGAGAAATATAATGATATAATTAGATTTATTTTGTCCTTTAATGTAATTACAATAGGAGAGGAATTTTATAAAGATTATAGAGGGGTGCCAATAGTTCAACTCTTCTAATTAATGCATGAGTTTATATATAGAACTGGCTTTTCTTTTCTAAGTTAATGCAAAATACAATTAAATTTTATTTTAAGCACAAAAACATGGAAGAAATAAAGAAACTTTTTAAAATTCGAAAACTCTTTCTATATGTATGCGCTGGAGCGTAGTGCTCTCACGTTTTTTACCACCTCCCCTAAAAGGTGCAATTTATGATGTAACGTATTGCTTCCCTGGAAGCATATGACAAACCAATAACAAAAACAAAAATATAATAAATATTAAAAAAAATCTCTCTAAGGCTGGTATGCAGCTAGCATATCATATTTGCTATATGCCACTTCTCTCTTCTTCTCTTCCCTTTCCTCCCTCCTTCTCTTCTGTGTTCTATGTATGAATTCAACAACAGCGACGACGACAAGCGTTTCTATCGATCAAACATTAAACAAAAATCAACATGTTGGTGACTGTATAAATATTACATCATCGTCGTCTACTAATTCTTCAAAAATTTTAATTTTGAGCTATCATTGCAACAAGTCTCTAATGACGATGAGGTAACGTCACTTTCTTTCTTTTTTTTCAAAATTATAAATTTACCATTTTTTTTAACAAGTTCTTCAAACATTAGTTAATGAAAAAAAGTTGCTGCAAAAAGTTCTATAATTGTCGTATAGAATACATATAAAAAACTACTATGCTTATTGATGCCTGCATATTGTTGTCTCAACAGTGTTTTAACTTGAACTTGATTGGATGCTAAGGAACTAAGCGGAAAAATTAAAGAAAGATATGAAAGAATTTGCTTCTAATTAGTTTGAACAGTTAAATTGTATTCTCATCACTCATGGGCTGCGTGCTTCTATCTATAGGCCATTCCCTGAGCCTTTTTTTCTTATATTTACTAAAATATCCTTATGTAAATTTTGGCTCATTACACACACTCAAAACCTTCATGTACCAGCCACTCGGACTTTGGCCGAGTGGTCAGCGCTGCTGCACTCCAAGTTGGAGGGCAACAGTTTGAACCCCTACAAGTGTAATGTGGGGGTATTTCATTCCTTAATTATAATTGAGTGAAGGTAGTCTTCTCCCTTACCCAAAAATGAGGAGTAGATATCTCTCGAATATTAGTGAGGGTTAAAAATCTAATATCATGTAAAAATTCGAGGGATAAAAATCTAATATCATGTAAAAAAAAAAAACTTTATGTACCAAACATTTTGTTTGATTCAAGATATTGATTTTATCCGATCCAACCCACATGAAAGGTGAATTTTCATGGGCTTTGCTTTGTTCTTCTTGTCTTATATCGGTTAAAACCACGCCAAATTTTATCTTTTCATATTTGTTACACGTGTTGGCCAATCCACAAATAAGAAATTATATATATATATATATTCTTTTCCCCCATTTGTCGGTCCAATAGAGAATATTGTCCCCTTGCTGAATCTTGTCCCTTTCATCAGAATATATATTCTCTACTTCTCTTTTCATTTGTCAATTTGTCACGATCCAACCTTCAAAGCAATCAACTTTCATATTTGTTTTAAATTTAGAAATTAATCAAAAATGTTAAATAGTAATTAACACTTCATTATTATTTGAAAGATTATTATCAAATTAGTCTTTATTATTTGTGTAAATAATATTACGAACTATAAGTTTACCATTTCTTCTAAATAAGTTATATTGTCATTTTAAATAATTACTTTTAGACCAAACAAAAGAGTCAAAATTACTATACATAAAATTGACTGTCATCAAATTTATTGTCAGAATTTGAAGTATTAGTTTTGAAATATAAGTTGAGGTAATTTTGCCTCATTGCCATTTGATGGAAAAAAATTGAAAGTCTCCTGACGAATTTGTGATAGCTATAATTTATTTTAATAATTTACTCAACTCTAAGGTAAAAGCCTAACTTGAGTGATAAGAGGGGAATCTTCCTAGAGCCAAGTATATTATCTAAATTCTGAAGAACTTATTTCTTATGCCCCTATTACTACTATTTGACAAAGCTTTTTCAATACACTATTAAGTCTACATTGCTAAATGGAGTAAATAATCTCATGACCTAATATTATTTCAATTTGGAAACTAACAGGATACCGTTGATAATTAGTCAAAAATCAGGGAACCAAATGATATTAAATGAACAAAAGAAGAAGCCCAAAACCAAACACGTGTTTATTTATTTTTACGATTTCGTTAGTTTTGAAAAACAAAAAATTCCATTCAAAAGTGTTCCGAAAATTAAAAGCAAAAATATTATGTTATGCTACTCCAAATCTGCCGGTCAGTTGAAAAGAAACTCAGTGAGCTCTGATTGATTTAGGCTCTCTCTAACATGACGGAGCTTCTCTAGTATCTGCCTCTCTGCTCTGCATGCACTTATTTGATGGGTCGTTTTATCCCTCTTCATCTTTTATTTTATTTTCTTTTCAGATCTCTTTACATCGATTCTATTGATTCCGTTAATGTTGTTCAATCTTGCAATCTGATGGCTTTACGACCAGACCCTTTTGTTTTCTTAAGCGCCTGTTTAATGTTGAACTTAAATTCATGTGTTCTGTGAAATCCATTTCTGTTTTTTTGAATTTTTTTAATAAGTAAATGCTCATTTTGTTTCATAATTTAGATGCCGATACCCTTTTGATAGTTATGCTTAAACTTGATGCAGAAATTGAGGAACACTGTGAATAGGCAACTTTCAGTAGAAATGGGGCAGTCTGATGCTGTTGAATATGTTAATATCAATGACCAACCATCTTCTCCTAGAGTCCATGGCGCTAAAAAAGTATCAATCTTGCCACTTATTTTCCTTATATTCTATGAGGTTTCTGGGGGGGCGTTTGGTGTTGAGGATAGTGTAAAGGCAGCTGGTCCTCTTTTAGCACTTCTTGGTTTCTTGGTGTTTCCGATTATATGGAGTGTCCCTGAAGCTTTAATTACTGCCGAGATGGGTACCGTGTTTCCTGAAAATTGTGGTTATGTGGTTTGGGTTTCATCTGCCTTAGGCCCATATTGGGGTTTTCAGCAAGTTTGGATGAAATGGCTAAGTGGGGTTATTGATAATGCTTTATACCCAGTTCTGTTTCTTGACTACTTGAAGTCTGGTATATCCCTGCTTTGGGCGATGGGTTACCTAGAGCCTTTGCGGCGTTAGCTTTGACTTTTGTTCTCACTTTCATGAACTATAGGGGTCTAACCATTGTGGGATGGGCTGCTGTTCTTTTAGAGATTTTCTCATTCCTTCCTTTTGTGGTTATGGGACTTGTGTCCCTTCCCAAGTTAGAGCCTTCAAGATGGCTTGTAGTAAATTTAGGTGAAGTGGACTGGAATTTGTATTTGAACACCCTGTTTTGGAATCTCCAACTACTGGGACTCAATAAGTAAACTAGCTGGAGAGGTGGATAACCCAAAGAAGACTCTTCCAAAGGCTTTGTTTTATGCTTTGATCTTGGTCGTTTTTGGATATTTCTTTCCCCTTCTAGTTGGAACTGGAGCTATTCCATTAGATCGCGACTTGTGGACCGATGGTTACTTTTCAGATATCGCTAAAGTGCTTGGAGGAGTTTGGTTGAGATGGTGCATCCAGGGGGCTGCAGCAATGTCCAATATGGGCATGTTTGTGGCTGAGATGAGCAGCGACTCTTTCCAACTTTTGGGGATGGCTGAGCGTGGAACGCTACCTGAGTTTTTTGCTAAGAGGTCTTGTTATGGGACTCCTTTGATTGGAATCATATTCTCAGCATCCGGTGTGGTTTTGCTATCATGGCTGAGCTTTTGAGATATTGTAGCTGCAGAGAACTTCCTGTACTGTTTTGGAATGATTATGGAGTTCATAGCATTTGTATGGTTAAGGATGCAATATCCTGCTGCATCTCGTCCCTACAAGATACCCACTGTCACTGTTGGAGCCATTATCATGTGTATTCCTCCAACCATATTGATTTGTGTTGTGTTGTGTTGTGTTGGCTCTTTCTTCTTTAAAAGTTGCAGTTTTAAGCGTTGGTGCTATGGTGATTGGTCTCGTAAGGCAGCCTTGTCTCAAGTATGCTGAGAAGAAGAGATTGATGAAGTTCTCCACTAGTGCTGAGCTTTCAGATCTTCATGGCCCTGAGCAGGAGAGTGTTGATTCATTACCAGAGTAACCAATCTTGGCTACAATGGGAGAGGTCAAGATCCAACTACAAGGGTTCTAAGCAGTCACTATTTAAACCTTGCGTCAGGATGTCAACTGCAGATAATTAAGTAGGTGCAACAAGTAAACCCATGATCTCTTATTTATAATTGTGGATGCTAGTAATAAGTGGCCAAAAGTTGCTTATCATTTGTTGTTTTGGAGTGATTATAGATAATAGTGTTAATTTAACATGTAGAAATATGCAAACATTAGTAGCTTAAAGTACCATATAAGTTAGATCTCAGTAGATTGTAGCACTATCTCATGGTGTGCAACTATGTATTTCAAGTTGGGGAGTTGTGGATCTAGCAATTGTTGCCACATGCAGATTCCTGTTAGAACCAGCAGCGTAAAGATATTCTACAGTGGTTCTAATATTCTTTTATCTAAAGATAGTTCATCCAGACAATGATTCATACTTGATAAGTCAATATATCTGCTGCAACAAACTCTCATATATAAAATCCTTTTGGAGTCTGGAGCATTTATCATAAGGTTAGAACATAGCTTTCACATTGTGCTGGTTATTGTGAAATTTCAAAAAAGAGATGGAGAAATAGTTTTCTTCCTAAGTTTTTGCCAAATGTGTTGATAAGGTTAGGAGTTGGTATACATACAGCTGTTGTATGCATAAAGCATGCTGTGTGATAGTAGATCAATATGAATGGTTATTTGTGACTTTATTATGACAGTCAAACGGCTATATTTATAGCAAGATATCTAAACAATTTTTTGTATTACTAGAATGTTTGACAGTAAATGGAAGTCAAAAGGGAATCAGGGCTTGCATCATTTTCACTTCTTAGAGCACTAGCGTACAGTAACTATTTGCAAGTTTAAGGCTGCAATCAATGAGCAGATCAAGTGGCTTCAGTCTATCGTATGTTGCTGTCTCTTTGAAATTCTTTGTTCTATATCATTTTATCTTCTTTTTGTCTTTATATCAGTTGAGTTATTACTTGTCTTTCTGGATTTGTGTTATAGTGGGGAATTCAACGTGCTCTATGTACCGCACCATGTATGCATATAATGCTTAGGACAATTTTGCTCTCAGCAACCTTGCCTAGCAATTACTTTGTCACTACTTTGATTGCATCAAGCGATGAATAATGTCGTAATCAGAATTTTCAAGGGGGAATTTGGCAATATTGGCCCCTTCAGAGTTTGAAAAACCAAAGAACGGAGGCTCCTTATATTGTATGGTACCATGGTATGCTCCGTATGCCTTTCTTCATGAGAAAGTGGCAGATTCTCATCCAATTTAATTTTTTTTTATTTCGGGCCAAAATAAGAAAATTTTATACTCACAAGCCATACTCTATTCTTGATGAACATTAGGCGGCAGTTCAAAGCATGGATCCTCAAAATCAATTGTGTCGATGATATTTGGGTGTGTTCGATATTTTTATTAATAATTTAGTAGTCCCTAAAGAAATTCTTCTATCAACAAAAATAATTTGTCCAAAAATAATTTTTCTACTCAACGGCCATCAGTGATTCTTGATGAACATTAGCTTGTAGTTCAAAATATGGATCCTCAAATCAAAATGGTAAAATTTTTTCATGAGTGATTTTTTAACTAAATAGGTGATATTAGATTTCATTTCTTGTGTCGATAGTATGTGGTGTAATTGATATATAGGGAAGAATTGTAGCAGTGCCCGAAGAGAACACAAAATATAGTCAACCATAAAAAATAAAAGTCAATTTTGTATTTATTTTTTTATTTTATTCTATATTACTTGAATTTTATAAAATTAGTAGGTTTGTTGTAACCAATCTTATTTATCCCTTTGAAATAACTAATAGGGTCCAGCTATGTTGCAACAGTAGTTCGGTACCACTGTTGTTTTCAACCATTGGATCTTGTTAATGCAACTGTACAACTATAGATCTAATGACTGAAAACAACAGTGCTATTGTACCACTGTTGCAACATAGTTTTGGCCTAACTAATAATACTCTGTCACCGAATAGAACAGTACAAACAAACACGTAGCGTCAGCCGTGAATTACAACCGCACAACCGCTACATACATAAAACAGTACAAAGCGGTGCAGTTAAAGCAAGCGTTTAAGTAGTGATTTAAACTGATGCTTTCTAGCAAGTTTTTCTATTCAAAAGCTTCTGGACCGTCCCATTGGGCTTTTGAATTTGGTCAACAAAAGTCCAACATGCTCTGTTCAAACTTATAATTCTCCACTTTTACCTTACCCGACAATACAATCCAAGTACCTGGCAGCCACACTGCATACTTCCACTATCATCTTCTCCTTTCAAACTTATGATTTTCTTTTTTCTTTTTTTATTTTCTGGAAAGAGCCGGCTTTCCTTGATTTTCGCTTTTTGTCAAAAATTATTCACGCCTTTTCATTTTTCTCGATCACACTTTTTTTTTCCACTTCCATGAGCTGAGCCGTCGTCGCTTTTTGAAAGAAACAGTATGGAAGCTATCAAGAAACAAGCAATCAAGCTCCGAGAACAAGTCGCCAAGCAGCAGCAAGTCCGTTTCTTTTCTTTTTTCAAAATTATATTTAGACTTTTAATTAGTAAAATTTCTTGATTTTATTTATTTTTCATTAGTTTTTTATGGTTTGTACGGGCAGTATTGAAGCATCTGCTCCATCTTGGCATTTTTCATTAGTTTTTTATAGTTCTTGTGTACAATATTTTTGTATTCAAATATTGTAGCGAGAAAGTTGGCTGAAGATTGTTGCAAGTATGGAGCAGAGAATCAAAGTGACAATTCTTGCGTTGCAAGAGCTGCTCTTCAATTTGGCACTTCACATGATTTGATGGAAAATGAGAGGGAAACTTTGCTCGGGATTCTTCGTGATCAGGTTAGTTCATCCCTAACTAGAAAATAATTCAAATATAGAAAATTATATGTAAAATTATTATCGAAACTATTATCTTCTCATAAGGAAACTTAGTTCTATGATATTGAATAAAAGAATCCATTTTAAAGTTACAACTCTGAAATATTTAATGTTTTATATTAAAATCATTGCTAGTGACATCCATGACTTAATAATTTTATTGGTTCAAATGTTGAAGAGACCCTGTGACTTCTTACATCACTAGCAAAGACTAGCGTGTGACAAGTTTTTGGCCGTGAGTTCTCTCAATTGACTCCAAGCATTTTCTTTAAAGACACTTGCATCTATAGTAAAATCAAATCCATGAGACTGAAGGATGCATGTGGAAGTCTTACAGCCCTAATTTAGATATTTTCATAGGTTTATTTCTATTTTAACCTTAAATACAGAAGAGAAGAACACTAACCTAATATGAATCATCCTCAGACCCAAAATTGCATAAATTATCCTTATATATATCCTTGAAGTAGGCCCAAATTCCATGATTATGTTGGAGGAACTTTTTAATTGAGGTTTCGCTCTTTCTTTTCATTTTTCTAACTATGTTACAGGTTTTTGGACATGTAGGTACCTGAGCCACTACGGGCGTTAATCAACGGAACACCTTTGGAAGATGCTCGACACCTGACTCATCGTTATGACAAACTTCGACATGAAGTTGAAGCCCAGGTAAGCTTTGAGGTAACATATGCATGTATAAGGCAAGATTAGAATTATGTTAGATTTATATTGAATATTTTCACCAGGCAGCTGAAGTATTTAGGCGCCGATCAAAGATTAGGGAATCTGATATATCAGCAGAGAGTGCTGTGAAGCTTCGAAATGCAGAAGCAAGATAGACGGAGCTTAAATCTACAATAATGGCTCTTGGTAGAGAAGCAACAGCTGCCATGCTGTCAGTTGAATCACAGCAGCAACAGATGACATATCAAAGACTTTTTGCTATGGTATAGAAGTTAATACTTTCTTGTGTGTGCCTATGCATGTGTTGACAGTCTGCCTCTTATCTTCATGTTATTGTCAACTTTTAGTACTATCATACTGATTTCTGTTGTCTTGTAATAACATGATGCATGTCCAGCAAAAGTCAAGTCACATGTTATTTTTTATTTAAGCCAAAGTAGCATTTGTCCTTTTTCCGGCCACTTCATGATTGCATGTTGGTCCAAGTGTCATTTGTTTGAGCTGCTACTTTGGCTTAATTAAAAGACTACACGTGGTTTGTCTTTCGTTGGATGCATCATATTTTAACACTCTTGTGCATATTCCAAGCAAGTCTCGTAGAAGCTAAAATCTTCATGCCCAAAGTTGATCGACGTAGCTTTTAAATAAATTAAAATATGCAAATGCTAGAATATAGGAAATATTAACATTGTAATTAGAAACTTTTTAATATGTCCTCTATTTTAATGCTTGCATAATTTATTGAATAATTTTTCAATGCTTTTAACATTTCAATAGCAGAAACTGACATGTCTATAGAAAACAATTCACAAATTAAACTTAATTTTTGATGCAAGATGGCCTGTTATTATTCTATTATGATTTTATTTGAATTTTAATAGCTGATTTAGCTGTTGCTTGGAAGTCAAACAGTTGCTCGCTTAGTTTTACTGCAACCCAAATAAATCAGGGGAGTGATTAAATCTCATCCTGCAAATGTAATATGTTTACATCCCTTGATCAATACAAGGACAAGCACTTTGGTTTGAGAGGCTTTCTTCTGCTTCTAAAAGCCCATCTTTCCAACAATGTTGAATTAAGTCAACACTTGTTCGAAATGTTACAATAACGAAATAACGAATGGTAGTTCTAAACAATATGATTGGGGTTTGTTATGTCTTAAATTGTGCTTCTTGTCAAGATTTATGTCAAGTGTATTTCTTTCTTTGCTTTCTCCTTCAGCTAGTGGTTTTATTGTTGTTTTCCTGGTCTCGGGCCTTTGCAGGTAGATGCTGAGAAAACATAGCATCAACACGTTATTGCTATTTTAGAGAAGTTGTATGCGGAGGTTTGGGACTATGCATTTTAACTTGCTTGTCTGCATCTATCTATTTCTTGGAGCGTTCTCTTCTTGTTTACTGCTGATAATATTGCATTTATCATTTTCGTCTCACTTATGCAAAAGAATAATTGTGACTTTTTATTCTCTTCCAACCCTTGCTACTTGAATTAGATGATCGTATAGGAGCAATCAAATGAGTCCTCCTCGCAACATGTGACTTTGGAAATGGATGTAAATGGCTCGTGTGTCTATCAGAATACTGATTCAAACGGAGCTGATTTGCAAACGCATATTAATCAGAATGACGTCTACTTTATAGGGAAAGTAAGGCTTCTGCTCTCTTGCATAGGTGAAAGTCCCTCTATTGCCCTCCTCCTGAAAAATCTTAAGAAATAAGATGCGCACAAAATTGAATGCTGTCTTTTAAGATTTATTTTTTTTATTTTTTTCAAAAGAAATTTGTTGTATTTTACCACGAAAGTTGTTAATTTACTGAATTACAAACTTATCAATTAATTTGATGTTGCACAGCCTTTTGCTTAACATATTGCATTCTTATTTTAATTTTGGAGCAATAAAATTTTTTTCTACCATCACTACCATCTGGTCAAGTATTTGTATTATTGCACAACATCTATGGAAGTAGTGATTAGTCTTGAAAGTGGAAGATGTCTATCTGTATCCTTTCATCCCAGATAAATTGTCATATGATCGTAGGACAAATTGTAATTATTTTTTAAAATTTATTAGTTAACACCTTGAAAATTCTTTTCCCCCAAATAAAATTGCTCTACAAGTGTCCAACTGTGGTGCTAAGGAGAATAGGACTTTTAAGCATGAGGTTTAGCAAACACTAATGAATTAAAAAAGAGATAGTTGTTGGATGGGTTAGATAGAATGCATGAGCTAGAAGTATCATGTGTCTCTACTATCAATATCTCACTAACATCAAAGCTGAGTTAGGCGTGCCAAAGAAAGACAAACCACTGAAAGTTGTGTAGCCACTCACGATGTAGCAGGTGATGTAAAGTCTTGATATTGCTTATAGATACAAGACTGATAGCTCAGCATCCCTCTTTTTGAGATTTTCTCTTAATTTAGATGGGCCTTTTTATGATTATGTCTGAATTATGATACTCCTTACTTGGTTTACCTAGAAAAACTATGTTTATATGGATGTGACTTGGGGGCAATCTATGTATTTGATGATAAATCTGGCCGAGAAAGCTTATATTGCTAGGCAGAGGAAATTGACTGACCATAAGCTCTCATGTTAAATCCATCACTCAAAAGATGCCGGACACTTGTAATCCTCATTATCTATGACTTTCTTGTGCATAGGCCATGTTTTGTGGAGAGCAGTCAAAATTTCAAATTTAAAATCTGATCCATAATTTAAATAACTACATAAAGTTATACAGAACTTATTAGAATTTGTATAGTACATATTAATGTCGTAGTAAAAATGGAATTTTGTTTCTAATATATCTTTGTTGGCCATGATCATAGTGGTTACAATGAACGTTGCTGCTACTGTTGCTGCTTTTGTTATGCTTTTTTTAAGTTCTATTTATCCCATTATCTTGCAGGTTATACATCCATTTGATGCTCAAGCAAATGGAGAGCTAAGTCTTTCAATTGATGATTATGTTGTGATTCGCCAGGTACTTTCCCCTCTAAATACCAACACATAGATTTTTCTACTCTGCTATTAACTTATCCTTCTAACAACTTATGATATGTGGAATTTAGAACTAATGCTTATACTTATTTGATGTTCAAAGCACATGGCATTTTGTTCTTAAAATTTTGATTGAAAAGCAATGAGTTAACAAATGATGGTTGGTTTTCTTTCTTCCTACCATATATTCCCTTTTACATTGAAGTGCAAATCAGAATATAGTAGGGTTGCTAGCTCAGTTCTGAACCACCCAGTTTATCCTTATAGACGTGTGAATTTATATCTTGTTATGCTTCCATAGTTATGCTGTTATTTCAGTGATCACAACTAATTCACTCCTCCTACGTAAAAGAATTAGTTTTCCCCTTAGGTCTTTGAACGGTCAACTTTTGTTTAATTCACCGTTTTAGTTATAACTTCTCAAGGTGGCTCCTATTGGATGGTCGGAAGGTGAATGCAAGGGCCAAGCTGGTTGGTTTCCCTCGGCATACGTAGAAAGACAAGAAAAAGCCCCAGCTAGCAAGATATCAGAAGCAAACTCCTCACCCGAATGTGATGCGACTTCTTAATGAACTCTTGCCAAGTATCTATATGTTCTTTTTCTTGTATTATATTGCTATTTTAGTTTATAGAACGACTGCGACAATTGATAAGTGGTTTGATTGCTTCTTTTAATGAAATCTTACTAAACTCGAAGTAATATGTGCGATCATATGCATTTTAATATTTGTATTTATCTCCAAGTTGAGAAGAATATCTGTAGTAACAATTGTGTTTCCAAATTGCCTTGAAAAAAAATACACATCATGTTGAGCAACAAATTTTTACTATTATTTCTTCCCAGTTTTAATTTATTTTCTCCCTGACTTGAATGTTATATTAGTAGCTTGATAAGAAAGTAACTCAAATCAATCAAACTGCCTTCATGCAAGAGATTGAATTTAGAATTTCTCTTTGTGAAACTTTTCAATCATAATGTTATGAAATATGTGCGCATGAACTTGTTAATTTCTAGTTGCATTTGGAGTATGTATGATATAATCTGAATCACTTGTATAATGTTCTTTATCTTCCACTTGAAGGTAATGAAACTTCTAACTAGTGAAATTTTCTAGTCTTAAAATTATGAAATATGTGGGATTGACTTAGAAATTTTTGGTAACATCTAGAGAATGTATGGTATAATTTGAATTTATTAGCATAATCTTCATCTTCATTGATTTGTAAATTATGAAACTAATATATAAAAAACTAATGTTAAATCCTAATTATCTTTAGTTCTTAAAATTGTTGAGGAGATATGAAATTCTGGTGGGTGGATTTGAGAGTTTTAGCTTTGAGAATACTGCTTAATCTCTACTTTGATGTTGTTGTGCCCCTTGTTGTGGCGAGGCATTAATCTTCTTGAATTTTTTGTTAGGCTTCAACTTTATTGGATATATACCTTTCTTGATGAAATGTATGGGTCCATCGATTTGGTGTTAATGTTGCTAGTGAAGAAGATGATGATAGCACAATAATCGTTCTTTTTTAGAGTAAAATAGGCGATCAAGTGTATCTATGTGTTTCATTTCTCGTGTTTAATTATAAAATTATTCTGAATATAGTTTCTAAATGAATGTTATAGAGTGAATGCTTTTAACATTGGAGATGGTTCTCTTATTTAAGTATGCTGCACAGTATAGGGAAGCTATAAGTTATGGTGGACAGATCTGCAAAACATGATTACTCAGTTTTTTAAGTGTAGAGACAAATGTGAAGTGCTTGGAAGTTGGAAGCTATATAATGCTAAATACTACTACAATTTTAATAAAAAAATATTTCCTAAGCAAACTTGATTAGTACTTAAAGAATCGTAATTAAGCTACTAATTAATTTCAATGACAAAATCTTGTTGGAATAAGATTGTCTACAACAAAATAGTAAGATGAAGTTATCCACATTTCAACAAAGTAAAACCATCTACGTCGCCAATAAGAATTTACATATAAAATAATAACAGTTGCGAATATCACAATTACGTACGATGTTGTAAATGTGATAAAGAAACTGTTCATGTCAATTAAATTATCATCTCGTTCATTGCCAATTGAAGCCTCCGACATAGTTGCTGGTGATCTGCAAATGGGCAATGGCAATCCACAAAGAAAAGTATTTCCCTCATAGCTACTCTCATTGAAGGTTGCAAATTGTGCAGTCCATTCTGGAATTTCGCCTGATAAGTTATTGTATGCCACACTGAAAACCTCCAATGTCTTTAACTCCACTAGTTGATGAGGGATTTTCCCATTCAATTTGTTGTTGGAAAGATCCAAACTTTCGACATACTTCAAGTTTGAAAATGTTGATGGGATCGATCCTGTCAAGTTGTTGTGTGATAGATTCAATGTTTGAATCCTTGTCAAATTTCCAATTTGAAGAGGAATAGGACCGATTAGCTTGTTGCAAGAAAGATCAAGTCCTGATAGGAGGCTAAGCACTTTTCCTTGGTAAATGTACGCAATGTTCTTTGTTGTGAACTCAAATTTTTCACGGATTTGCTTTTCTACATATATGAACTCAAAAATTTCATGGATTTGCTTTTCTACATATCCTTGAGTTTCTTGGATGAAAAAAGATATTTAAAATTGCTCATCAGGACTAGAACTATTGCTGTAACTTTCATGAAGTGTGGTGTTATCAAAGCAAGAAGGAATAGGACCGTGAAGATTATTATTAGAAAGATCTAACAATTGTAGTTGGTTCAATTCGCACAATTGAATTGGCACTTCACCTTCAAGATTATTGTGACCTAAGATAAGGTGGCTTAACTGAGAAAGCCCATCAACCTAATCCGGAATGCTGCCATTCAAGCGGTTATAGCTAAGATCTAATGTCACAAGGGAAGAGCAATTAAAGAATGTACCTCTTTTTAGTTGTCCATGTAACGTATTTTTTGAAAGATGAACTTGTTTGATAGAGAGAGGATGGAAACAAGATGGTAAACTTCCAGATATGTTGTTGTCTGAAATGTCCAAAATCTGAAGCAAATCAAGCTGACAAAACTCCACTGGAATAGGGCCTTCAAGATGATTATTGGGCATTATAATACATTGTAACCTTGTGAGATTACCCAACCATCGTGGAATCTTACCCGAAAGACTATTATTGTTAAGATACAATCCTTCTAGTGAGGAGCATTTAGACAAACTTTGTGGGATCTCACCTACGAAGCGATTGCCCTCCAATTGTAACCATTTCAAGTTTGTCAAGTTAAAATTTCTAGAGAACATGTGACCTTGTAGGTTGTTATTTGATAACGCAAGAAACCTCAAGTTGACGCAACCCACGGCCAAGTGCTCGGGAATTTCACCAGTCAAGTGATTGTTGGATAAGTCCAGAAATTGGAGGAATTTCATATTACCAAATGAAGAGGGAATGCTACCGTCTAAAGCATTCATGGAATTGTTGAAAGCGTATAAACTTGGTAAAACATCTGCAATTTCTACTGGAATGTGGCCTCGGAAGTTGTTGTTGGATATATCCAACATTCCTAACCGCTTGTGTGAATGAATTGGCAACCGAAAAGGTCCTCCAAGAGAATCATTGACGAGAGAAAGAGTTTCTAATTTTGTGTTGTTTTCCAACAACCAAGTTGGAAATTCTCCATTCATCTTTATGTGTGAGAGATCAACATACTCCAGGTCATGTTGATGGTAAAGGAATTTGGGGAATATGAAACCGTCTCCGTAACTGGAAGACAATGAGAGACGTGATAATTGGAAGTTTGGGGCGGTCAAAGAATGTGACTCAGTTATTTTAGCTTTTATTTCATTGTTATAAGCATTGAAAATCTTGAGTCTTGAGTGATTGAAAAGTGGTTCAAGTGAAATTGGGATCTGGAAGTGATTGTTTGAAAGCATCAGCTCTTCAATGGATGTCAAATGAATGAGGGGAGATGAGGAGATGCTTCCAGTAAGTTGATTGGAAGAAACATCTAATAATCGGAGGGATGTCATATTTGCCAAGCACCAAGGCAAGCTGCCTCTCAGATCATTATTATAAATGTACAACACTTGCAGATGCACCAACGAACAGAGGCCTGAAAATTTATTAATTTATCCATCAGTACAATAAAAAAATTTAACAAAAGCATAGTATTCTTTTATATAGAAGTGATTGGTTTGTGTAATTAAATATTGAATTGAAAATTAATATTACAGATTAAGAGGGGAGGGTGGCAGCATCTCATTAACCTTGATCAAGAATCCTGCTGCTGTTAGTGCTAAGATTAGAATATGACAGTGATAAGTACTTAAGAGAAGGCATCGATTCACCGATGATTTGAAGAAAGCTGGTGTTGAGTGCAATGCGCGTGTAATCCATATCCAAATGTTCCAAACTCTTGAAATGGGGAAAACCTAGCAGAAACATTAAACAATAAATAAATAAACAAAAATGTTGAACACGTAGGACACCATTGAGTGAGTTCACAATCAACGCTTTTCTTTTACCTTGACCGCGTACGAGACCGTTGACTTCACAACCAAACATCGACAGAGTTTTTAACGAAGGGAATAATGATGCAATGCTTTGCAGAAGGCTTATATGGAGAGAGGATTCGTCCAATGTCAAATATTCCAAGTTGGTGAAATTGTGCAACTCTGTTTAGAATTAGAAGGAAGGAGCAACAAATTTAGCTTAATTAATAATACGGAAAAATTAATTAATTAACAATTTATTTATAAATTTGGCCACATCTGTACCTTTTACTTACCTTGAGTAGCGGTCGCTATATCGGTAAAATTATTATCCGTCAGGACAAGTGTGTTGAGGGATGGGAATGATCCCATTGACTGTAACAACTTGCTTCCATCTCTAATTTCAAATTCCGATAGATCAAGACTTTTCAGCCTCCTCAAACCTTTGTAACCTATTTTTTTAATAGTAGTTAGAATATGATTGAAGATCAAAATTCATTATTTAAATTCAGAGATGAACAAAATAAATGATTAATTTAATTGGGAGTCAATTCGTATTTTATGCTTTGGGAAAAGAGCGGTATGGTTTTTCAATCGCTGCAAAGATTAAAAAATTGGAATCAAATCTTCATTACAATCTGTTTTTTTTTTAAATTCTATTACGTCCTGTTTTTGAAATAATATAAAAATTCATTGTCTAAATTTAGAGCTAAACGAAATGAATGATTAAGTTAATTGGCATTCAATTCGTATTTTATGCTTTGGGAAAAGAGCAACATTGTTTTTCAATCGCTTTAAAGATTGAAGAACTGGAATCAAATCTTTATTACATTCTGTTTTTTAAATAATACAAATTATATGTTTCTTTATTATTATTATTTTTTTGGACCTTTTTGGCCTTCCCTAATCAAATGAATTAAAATAATGTAATTGAATAACATTTTAATTGTTTACCTTGAGGAACCACAAGATTGTCGATTTCATTGTAGCTCATGTCCAACACTTCTAAGTCGTTGAATGAATCAAATTCTGCAAACACGCCCAGACTTAAGACTTAAAAACAGAGTTAATTAATTAATTAATTTAAAGAAATTAAAACATCATGAGAATTTCGTCCAAACCAAGCCAAATAGTAATTAATTAATTAATTGATTGATAGAGTAAATAAAAGTATGTTTAAATTAGCATGTAATTCATTCAGACTTATCAAATTAAATATTAAATTATGTCGATGATACACAAATCTAGTTGGCATATATAAAATGAGAAAGCAAGGTTTAGGCTTACCTCGAACATCAAATGTTCCTTTGAATCCCGTACGACTTATATCTAATTCTCTTAACGAAGAAAGAGAAGATAAGATGCTACGATTGAGTTTGATACCACTTAAACCGAGAGACTTCAACTTACTCAAACCTGTAAAATAATAAACCAAATGGCAAAGAATCTAACTAATTTGTAAAAGTTAGCATATTTTTTTTATGGTATTTGTAGTACCTTTTGAGACCACAAATTTGTCAATCTTGTTCCCGCCAATGTCTAGCTCCTCTAAATCTCTCAAAGAATCAAATTCTGTAATAAGTACAAATTGAGTTGAATGTTTCAAACCTCACCACAAATAATAAGAAGTTGTGGAGGTGTTTGGTTCGCTATTAGAGTTTTTTTTTAATCTTAAATTCAAGACATATGAAAGTACAAGATGAAATTACAAGAAACATTAAAACTTGTATTTATAAATTGCTTAAAACTGTTTTTTTAATATTAATCATAAAAAAATTGAATTCAAAGCCTTGAATCTTATTTTAGCAAGTTAATGAAAGAGGTTGGAGAAGGGATGAAGTTTTAATTATGTACCTTCAACGTCAATACTTCCTTCCAAACTATTCCCATATAAATTTAATGATCTTAATGATGAAAGATGAGTTAGAGATGATAAAATGGTATTATTGAATGAGTTTTCACTTAAATTAAGCATCTTCAAGTTGTTCAATCTTGATAGCCTCTCTATACCTGCAATAATAATAAAAAAAAAGATGATAGATACTGGTGTAATTTCAAAATTAATCATTTAAAAAAAATAAGTCAAAATTGTCAACTGAATGAATATGCATATAATTGCTCGGTCTTGATATTCAACTTAAATTAGGGGGGAGAAAGTAAATTAATTAAATTAAACGAAGCACCTTCATTCTCAACACAACCGGCTATATTGTTGTAAGTTAAATCAAGTGACTCAAGTTGTTGGAAGGGAGTAAACAAAGAAGCATTCAGATACCAGCTGTACTCTCCCGAATACATTTCAAAAAGGTCTAGCGCTATCACTCGGCCTGTGGTGTTGCTGCACTCAACCCTTTCCCACTGACAACAATCAATAGCTCCCTCATCATCGGCCCAGTCGTAAAGAGAATTATGAGGATCATTGAAGAAATGTTTGAGTCGCAAAAGAGCAAATCTCTCGTGATCCAAACATCCCTCAGTCCACCCACTTTTAAATATTATTAATAACATAACAAACATTATCACCATTTTTGATTTTGAACCACCCATTCTAACTATATCTTTAACTATGAAAAAACGAACACACATTGTCTGTCTCTGTATGTTATTTGCTTATAAAGCATCAAACAATTTATACACCCAGCTAGATTATAGTTGACTTAGTTCATTGTTTTCTCCAAGTCTTTCATGCATTAATTTTCTACCCTTTTTTCTTTTCCATATTTGTCTTTTTGCTATAATTTGCAACAGCAATGCGTTTTGAGCTAGCAATAAAGAATAATTGAGAGAGATTGAGATGACAAATGGATAGAAACTAAAAGTATGGGTGTTTAATAAGAGAACGATTATACCCGTTTATTATATTTCAACCTAAAAATTTACTTTAAACATTTATAATAAATAACAATATGATATTAAAAATAATAAACAATACGAATAATATACATTTGTAGAAAAAAAAAGATTTATGTGTCCATTTTGAAAATTAGAGAGTATATGTAAATGTGATTATCAAAACAAACCATAGAACTGTTGTTATTTTTTTCTTTTAAAAAATCCACCATTATAAAAAAACCCAAAGACTTTTACATCTTTTAGAAGTCTTTGGGCCTTGTTTTTTTCCTTCTTTTTCTTTCATTTGCATTTTGGTCCACAAGGCCAAAAATTAAATTCCACACGTTTGGCATTTTGTGGAGATTACATTTCCATGTTTTTACTTAGAAAGTAGCTGGAGACGTGGAGTCAATGCGGTCAAGTGCTCAATTATTGTTAGTTAGCAAAATAGAATTTTTGGCGAGATGAATTTGTTGTAAAATAGTTGTCTTTATGCCTTTATAACAATTTACTACTGCCAAATCCTTACAGCTTCACATCTCTGGTTCAATTATCACCACAAAAGCACAAGTACGTCAATCTGTAAACCAATCGATAGAGATCAAATTTCAAGCCATGAACTTGTATTGTCCACAAACATCTAATCACTTTAGATATTGTATCGTTTAATTAATTAATTAATGATCACTCTAAAATTACAGAGGTTGGCTGAATATTACCCTAAAATTAATTAATTTTACCGAAAGATAATTAGTAGACAGATCAAGTTTGTCTAGCTTTTGTATTGTTTTCTGACAATCAATTTGGAAACTCTCCACTCAAGTTAATGTGTGAGAGATGAACATACTCCTAGTGATGTTGATGGAAGAGGAATTTGGAAAATGTATGAGATATGAAGTTATATAATTAGAATTTTGAGGGGCCAAAGATTGTGACTCGATTTTTGCATATATTTGATTATTTCCACACTTGATTAGTTTTGAATGCTCAAATGATAATGAGATTTGGAAGTCATAGTTTGGAAATATGAGATCTTCAATTGATATTAGATAAATGAGAGTAGATGAGGAGATATTTCCAGTAAGTTGACAGAGAGATGTCATATCTTCCAAGCACCAAAGACAATTTATTGTACCCGGAATATAATTATGGTCAATAAAAGAAAAAAAAAACTCTTGCAGATGCATCAACTGATTGGGAAAAAATAATTCATCCTTTAGCTAATAACAATTAATGAATGCATAAAATCTTATATATTTTAACATAAACATTAATTATTAATTTTATTAATATTTGCAACGTTAGGCATGCATAATTTGGTCATGAAAACAATAAATCTATCCGTTCTTGAAGACTATTAACTATAATAAGAAATCAATTAATATAATTTTTATAAGAGGAGAAGAGAGATTAAGTACCCTTCATCAAGAAAGGTACCATTAAGTCTAGAATATGATAGTCAATGGCAGAAAAATTAACATGCACGTAATTTATGACCAAATATTTTAAATCCTTGAAAAATTTAACAAGTTGTTTCAGTAAAATATGAATCACCTTCCACACATTTTAAAAATCTTATCATTTTTTTCCTTTTTCATTAAATTATGTTTTGATCCACACGGCCGAAAATTAAATTCCACGCGTTTTGCATTTGGTGGAATTCTATGTATTTTTTTTTTATTTTACAAAACTTTAGTCGGTGGAGTCAACGGGGCTAGAAATCAAAGGTGCTTACTCAATTATTATTTGTAAAGTTGTAGACTTGCGGGGTAGCTACCGGAGTCCACACATTGTAATGTTTGTTTACGTCAATTTCATTGTTGGTCATGTCCAACACGCTCAAGAATCCAATTCTGCATAAACACAGAAAATTAAAGACTTAAAACTGAGTTTAAGTAATTAATAATTTAACTTAAAACAAATTAAACAGGAGAATTTAATTATTGAATTCCACGTTGTGCTATTGAAAATAAAAGAATTATTGTCACCTCCGTCAATTAGATAATCACTACAAATTAGTAGCTATGGACAGCAACTCGCAATTAGATAATCTGTAGTTACGAAATATTAAGCACTAAAATCAAAGCGTAGCAGTTTTTTAAAGGAAAAGACATTTATTGAGTGCACTTGGTTTTAACTCAGTTAAGTATCATGAAAATTAATAGATTGATTTACATAAAACATAATGGTTTTAAACCATATGTTAATTGAATAAGATTGTCTATAATAAAATAGTAACAGGAAGTCATCCATATTTTAACAAGATAAAACCACCAATGACACCAAGAATAGTTCACTTTTAGATCACTAATGCTTCCTAACATTACAATTACATAAGATGATTTAAAAGTGATATGGAAACTGTCCATATCAATTAAATTATCATCTTTTTCAGTGCTACTTGAATCTTCCGGCACAGCTGCAGGTGATAAATTATCATCAAAAGATTCTTAAATCTGGGGGCTTGCAATAGTAAACCAGCATCTCTCAGAATGTATTTTATTTCTGAAATCACCACCCAAGAACAACGATTTGTCATTTGATAATCTATTATTATCAACATTAGACCACCTCGTATCTGATCCTGGAAAAGTACTCGGACTGTGCATTGTTAATAACATAATAGTTTCATTCATTGGAGGGCATGTTAATCTTTTCCATTGTTTCATGGCAACCTTGAAATCGCAAGTCGCACCATAACCCAAAGAGCAGCGGACATATTCAATATCGCTGCAGTAAACATCACCATCCCCACGCGAAGGGTGATTTCCTGTGTGGGTTGTGATTTCAAATTCTTCAATATCAAGATCATATTTACCCAATTTCAATATTTGTTAACGATCATTGTATTTAGTTTTTACTCGATTAAAACTCATAATTGATCAATCAAGATCATTCAGTTAAATTTAAACACTTTCATTCTATGAAAGCATCATTGCTGATGCAACAAAATGCTTAATAATATGTTAACATCATAAAATCTACCTTGATTGGGTTCTCGCCAGTGATCACCCTATTCCATCAAGACAAATCACAAAGGCCACATTCAAGGAAGAAAACTTCCCTCTTTCAGCATATCACATCTGGTTAATTCTTCAATTTCCTGTACTTGAGAAGGGAAAAAGCATATGCATAAACAGCTTCAAATGAGGAAACTTCAGCTATGGAGGCTAAAATGATGAAGAAATTGGTGGCATTCGCTCCGTGATCTTTGTTTTCGAACTCTGCAAGATTGGCAACAACTTTGTTCAAACAAACACTCATCTTTCTCATAAAACCTCAAGAACTTCAGCCATCTCAGTACATCCTGTAATATTTAACGTAGCTGAAGCCTCTTTTCCTAATGAAGTTATGCTCAGACCTAATTGCCCTGACCCAATTGCCCTGACAGCATTATAGCCATTAACTTTTCAATGTAGCTCTTGCTAGAAAGCTTTGGATTAATGATGACAAGTAATGTTGCACCCTTTTCATCAAGACAGGAGCAGGTTTTTGCAGATTAACAACCAGCCACTCATAATCTGACAAAGTAGCTTCAGATAATGGCTCCAAAAACTCACATCTGGCCAGAATTTCATCCGGGAGTACTCCAGCAATTAAGTTAGTATCCAGACTTGGTTTACCCTCCAGAAGTTCTTCAGGCAACTTAACCAGAGTACTTTCAAGGGTAGAGGGAGATGCACCCAGGATAACCTCTTGCTTGAAAGGCAATGCTCTCGCTGTTTGCAAGCAGAATTCTATCCATTGATGGATTAATGGAGATGGACCTCTGACTCGCCCTCCAATTTGTTTTGTTTCAAGTCTTGAGGCAGCAGGGATTGCCTATAAAGAGAATACGAACTTATTAGTCACATTATCGTGTTTACTGATCGCTAATATGAAGGAGATAACAATGTGAATATCGAAGTAGAATGGCAGGCAGCTAGCACCAGACTTGGGAACAACACAGCAACATTAGACATGTTTGACAGCAGGAAGAACATCACTAATCCACCCAACAGCAACCCATACATCTCCAATTGCAAATGCCTTCAGATAGTGTGTACTGTCAACCAGTCGAACCTATGTAAAACCCAATAAACGCAGATATTGTAATATTGTTACCGGTATTTATAGCTTCATCTACTGACTCAGCAACTCATGCCTACATTTCAAATTGGGGTTTCACTTCATACTGAATCTTACTATTGTCATCACTTTAGGGTTTCAATTTCCCACTCACTCACTCACCCCAAAGTTGCTAAAAATGTGAAATGATTCTTTCTTTTTGTTTACTAGTCTCTAATTTTAAAGAAACCCTTGGGTGTTTTTTGATAGACATTTACTACATGTACGTTCTCAGCTCTTAATCATATTACTGTGTAAAATTTGTGTTCTCTGGGTTTTCTTGAATCTGTTCGAAAATTAAATAAAAATCATTTCCATTCAAGAACTTTCATTTGGGTTCATTTTAATATAATATTCCAAGAAAAGAAGTGATTTCAAATTCTAATATTTGCGTCAATATAAGTAGTCAAATTGAATATGTTAGTGAAATGCTGCCTCACTGTCCCATTGAGTATGATTCAGCTAACAGGGCTAGAGCTTGTGGATGCCAGTGGCACTGAACAAAGTAATGGGTGGTAATTTTAAGACCAAGCTATGCCCAAAACCCAAGTTAGGCGATTACAAATACGGGAATCAATGTCACTTTGCTAGGAATGGAGAGGATAGATTGCTTAGTGAAATGCAACTTTGTAGAATGCTGAGAGATGTGCTGAGAGATGAGGATAGTTGTCGATTTCTTCATGTAAATGCTGAGAGATGTGCGGAAGTTTCTACTCAGTTTAGGCTCAGTTTAAGAATAGCCTGGTGATAAACATTTTGAGTTGTGGATCTTCTGTGGATAACAGAAGTAGGTCTATTCAATGGGAACGCAACAAGGGGCTTGCTAACTCGCTCAGGTTGTGCAAATGTTAAAAGCAGAATGCCAGTTGTATGAAGTTTTGTCATTTTCTTTATAGAACTATGAAAGCTTGGAGTCCACGATTCAATGGAATCTCGGGCTATGCCAATGATTGTTTCAAGCACTTTTTCTCCTTTCAATGTCCAGAATAAGACTATTTCTAAGCAGCAAGTGCAGGATATGAAGTGCAAATCAAAATAGACAGAAGTGAAGAGGAAGATAAGTGGTATACATGTTGATTGGATTGAAGATACACCATTTTTGCCTAGTTCTTAGAACAAAGCATAAAGCTGTAGTTAAAAATATACCTTATGCTAAAGATAAGTAGTCAATAGTTCTATTAATGCATAACTTTGCGATTAATATTTCTTAGTTTCAGTATATACATTTCAGGGTGATCGCTGTCTATTTTAAGGGCTTTTAGTAGAATTTAGTAGCCCTGATTTTCAATCTCAGTGTTTTGCGGCTGTTATCTACATCTCTCTGTCACATTTTTCAAGTTTCAATGATAAATTAGTAGTTAGCCTTATGAAGAATGTACGCACCATAACCATGTACTTCAAATAGCAAACCTGCATTTTATTGAACTGTGAACTACTGATTCAATAAAGCTCAACATAAGCTAACAAGTATTTGTGAAATTGCTTCATAGTACATTGTTTGAAGTATATAAGCTAATATACGATTATTAATGGGCTCGTGAGCCAACCCCATTAATTATATGTACATATATATAATGTTACCATCAATATGATATGTGACATCCCATAACAGCTAATTATAGATCTTTATCCATTTTCATAATTTGCCTTCTGGCTTCCACTGCTCGTCACTAAATTCAAAATCCATTGCACCTCAAAACAACATGAGAAATCTTATAGGCAAATCATGACCAGTTCAAAGATAATAGCGATTATAGGGAAAGAAAATTAAAATCGAAGATGCATATAAAATAATCAAGCTACTGATGAACAAAATAACATGAAAGTTAAGTATTTATACTATACCTTCACTTATTAGGAAGTTTGTTTTGCTATTGGGTAAGATCAAGCTCTCTGCATATCCTATTGGCAAAAGGAAATCGCACACGTGTGATCTCTCTCTCTCTCTCTCTACACACACACATATACATGCATGGTCATCATTTTAGAAACCGATTGAGAAATCATTGTCAGAGTTTAAATTTGCACAATGACTAGTCATGTTGCTAAAAAGAAAAAGATTGAGATTGAAAGAAATTCATCATCAAATTGGTCCAATATCCACTTCCAGATTATATGACATGCTTAATATTGAATCATCTTCACTCAGAGGTGGCAGAAAAACCCGTCCGGCCCGGACCCGGCCCGGACCGCATGAATGAAAAAAGCGGATCCGGGCATTGATTTTCAATGCCCGGATGCTTCCGGGCATGGGTCCGGTCACAGCACCAAGAACCCGGAACTCGGACCCGTGCCCGGTTTTTTATTAAGTAAAAAAAAAAGGAAATATAAAACCGAAAATAAAATTTGCTTTGCCCAATTGCCCCCAAAACTGAACCCTAAAACGCGATTGCAACTTTGCAAGTGAACAACGCAGCACTGCAGCAGTTAGCACCCACCCAGAAATCTCCAAATCGGCGGCACCTCTCTCCGTCTCTCCACCACCCACTGGCACTGATGCAGTGTTGACCGTGCCTCTCCCTCCCCGAAACTCTTACCTTCCTCAGTCAACTCTATTTCTCCTCGCAAAGCACAGCCGTCCTGTCACAGAGCTCTTCACCGTTTGTTCATCTTCTCAGCAGCAGCCACCACGCGACGGCATCAGCTGTTCTTGTTCAGCTGCAACTTCACCAACACAGCCACGACCCACGACCCATGACCACGAGGTATTATTAATTTTTTTTGGCTGTTTTTTTCAAAAAAAAATGAAGAAATTAAGTAATTGGCATTATTGTTGTTAGGTGTTATATATATATATGCAGCATGCTTAATTATTTTCTTGGATGACATCCAGGAACTAGAAGAAGGGGAGTACAAGGAAGATGAAGTAGAAGTAGATGAAGATGAGGAAGAAGAAAATGGAAGCGTCCATGATGACGGAGAAGGGGAAAGGTAGGCTGATACCGAAAACTATGAAGCTGAAAATGACTTGCAACATAAGGAATTGCAGGTTTAAGGATAGTGATTTCAGGTTCTGACTTTGTTTCTAAGGGATTTGAAAATAAGCAGACAACAAAGCACATGAAATCAACTTTGCCGTCCACAAGATAATCCTGGGCATTTTTCTTTCCTCTTCACTGTGGAAAAAGAAGAGAGAACAAAAAGACCAAGGCATTTTTCTTCTTTCGTCAAATCGATTCCTGGGCATCAAATCTCTTTACAGTTTGAAAGGGAGTTTTCTGCTAAGTGCTAATTCGGGGATAAGTTATGAATTTTCAGGCCCAATTGCGCAAGCTTTCAACCTTGTGAATTTCCACTGCCCTATTTACTTATTTAGCATTTTTTATCAATTTTTTTTTTTAGCCAGTTTTGAAAATGCGGGTAGAGAAAACCCGGAAAAAACCTATGCCCGGATAGTGCCGGGTATATACCCGGCCCGCATAGAAAAAATTCGGGCATGGTCCGGGTCCGGGCAGTTATGTGTGAAATCCGGGTCGGTCCCGGGCACCCCCAAACTGGACCCGACTCGGACTTTTGCCATCCCTATCTTCACTGTTGATGCGAGATTCTGGTGTCTGCTCGTTTGCAACCAGGATCTCTCCTCAACTCCCGAACTCACGATCAACCTAGGATACTTCACGTAACTCTTCTAACCGAGCACAACTATGCCTCGTATGACTTAGCAGACTTCTGCGCACACAAAAACTGGTCAGAGCACGCAGGAAAAATCCTCCTATGCTCAAGTCAAAAATTTAAGTTTACTTTTTGGGAAACTCGGCCACTGATCTCATGGCTCTCTCATGATCTCTTAGGTAGTGGAACACCTATGAGTGTTTCTCTCCTTTTTTAGTAAATGCTCTTATTTCTTAAGTTCTAGTGTAAAAGTGTCTAACCCATTTACCTTCGTTGATTACCGTTTTATAGCCTTTCTACGAATCTGACGCCCCACGATCCACGCCCATCACCTCCCTCAGCTTACGAAAGTGGATGCCTGAATGTCGTAGTTGCGGCTGAGTTGGTTTCGTGCCTAGATTCTCAAATAGGAGTGCACGTCTCGCTAACCATTATAGACTAGGTCTGCCGACCCTGATCTCCAGCAGGAAAGGCTCTCGGCTCCTAGTAGGAACCATGTTCGAATTATAGTCCAAAAGAGGATGTCCTTGTGATTGAGAATAGAATTCCTGCTCTTGGATATTTGCTACTAGACTTCACCTGTCTGCTCAATTACAAGGAGACTGGCTCCTCGTTTAGGGTATGGCTGGTTCGCGAGAAATGCACCCTCAAACATTCACTGTGTGGATCAAATACGTTTTCGAATAGTGTATTGATCTACAATCTACTGCAATAATTTGTTAGGACCCTACATCAACAAATTATGGGATTAGTTGGTTTATTAACCCTAATACATCCGGACAAGTCAATCCTTTCATGAGAAACAAAATGAATTTTGCATCCCATGAAACACAACATACTGAGCTAGTTGAAATTGTGGATATACGCGGGTAACGTAAGCATGCTTTCACATTTTGAAAGATTTATTTTTTTAAGATTTAGTATTTTTGGGATCCTATTGAGATACAGGGGGTGGTGAAGATCTATAGATTTTAACTTGACAGCTTCCCATAACCAAAGATACACAACTATACTAAATGAGCATCATTCAATTTCAAAGCTATTCATTATAAATACTTAAAGAAAGAAAAATAGATACTTTGGTAATAGTAATACATTATACCTTTTCTCTTTTCCAAATTTGCTTAACCTTACTACAAGGCAAGCTGAGTTCAATCAGGTTCTCCAATTCAAAATCTGATGGCAATATTTTCAAAGGATATTTATGCCAATGGAGATTTCTCAATTCTATAGGAAGGTATTCTAAACCTTAGTGAAGTTGCACCCTGGAGCTTATAATTGGAACACCATCATACTCAGATATATAAACTTTCAGCAATCTAAAATTTGATATTGTTTTAAAGGCTCGATGAATCTAAACGTATGTCTCTCATCCTAGAGAATTCAAGAATATACTTTCGGTTGCATCTGTCCGTTCAAAAAAGAAGCAAAGAATGAGTTGGCATAAATTTTCTCAGGAAAAAAATCCTAAAATTTACAAAGAGCTCCTTAAATGAAGACAAAACCCGCACTCGCTCAACTCTTTTGTGTCATTTTAGTCTTCTTCAATCCCCCCCCCCAAAAACTTTAATCCAAGCGTTGAGCGTAAGTAAACTAAAATATGATTTTCGGATGCAAGTACAACACAATATGCCCATAAAAATGAAGAGCAGAAGTTAGAATCAAACCTCCAACAATTGATATTTTGCAAACTAATGTTTGATTCTTCTGGGACTTATGTAATCGTTTTGATGGTGCAGTTTTTGAATTAGATTACATAGCCTCAGGTACCAATACCATTTTCACCATTTTGTTTTTATTTCATCTTTTCATCAAAGATGAAGGGGTGGGAAATTATCAAAGCAGCTGCTAGATGACACCTGCTTCTAGACCTGCAAGTAAAACCAAAGAATGAGCTCCATTAGACATTAATTAGGAGGGAGGAATTAAGTAAATTAAATTAAATGAAGGACCTTCATTCTCAACGCATGCAGCCGGCTATTTTGTTACCAAGTTGTTGAAAGGAAGTAAATAGAGAAGCATTCAGATACCACTCTCCCAGATCGATATTCCTAGTAAGGCCAAGG